>NW_024736400.1:0-6759 GCF_018991925.1 Homarus americanus
ATTGATTCCATTTTCTCTTATCCCCTTATCAAACTCCTCTTCTAGGTTACTGACAAGTTTCTCCTGAGCTCTCCTTACTTTGTTATGATCTATCACCAGGTGAACATCATCAGGTGTTATCAAACCACCGTCAACCCAGGCAGCTGTTGCTATCTCTGCAGTTTCTCTGGGACCAGTGTGGTGTCGCATGCTGGCCAGAGCTATGCTCGGGATATCTTTCCTATTTCGAATGTTATGCCTGGAAGGTTTGGGATCATTATTTTCTGGGTTTGGGACAAAGTCACCATTCTCCTGGTCAGCACTCGGATCAGCCATGGGGAAGTCATTAAACTCTGAATCAGCTTGACTCCAATCATCGGCCTTTTTTACCTCACCCTGGGCTTTCTCAAGTCTTTTTTCCTCGGCAACTCTTCTCCTCTTCTGCCTCTCTGTGGCAGCCTCCTGTCTCTTGGCCTCCGGAATATCTTGGCTAGAAATCATGAGAGAGCCCCTATACTCCTCAGTCTTCTCTCTCTGTGGCACGACAAATGCCAGTTCGATCTGGAATCTTCAGTTCACGCTTGAATATACAGGAGATGTGGGCCTCAGTTTACAGTCCACGGTCATCAAACTGGGACAGAGAGAACAATTGGGCACTTACCCAAATAATTATGTCAAACCTTTGGTCCAGTTGCTTGGCAAAGCTGTCCTTAACTGCAAGTTTTCCTCTCCCAAGAGAGCTATCTCTTGCCTTTTCCCAACTGGCTAGCAGTCTCTCACTAATCTTCTTCTGACTTGTTATGACTGGAAGCTTGAACTGAGCGTTAGCCAGAGTGTACTGTGCCAAGACAACTTTGGTCATATCACTGGCAATGTCTTTGTTTGTGTAAGTTCTTTGGTTCTTTTCACTAATTTGCCTGATTAAAACACCGTATCTCAAAGCATCTCTCAATGTAGGCAACTCCGACTTCAGGAGCTCTCTCCCAGACCCAAGATAGTGACTGAGATGGCTGGATTTTTGGTTCCTCGTCCTGACACAAGCAGCCATCGCAAATATTATCAACTTATAAATGCATCAGAATCTGAAACAGAAAAAAATATTGTTAGTTGGGTTGTTAAAGAATGAAGTCAGAAAGCAATATTCACTATTTAATTGTAATGCACTAATGTAGCTGTACGTTAGATTTTCGATAAATTTCACGCTAAAATTTACCTAGCAAAAGGTTGCAAAATATTGAAACTGAAATTATTTTCTGTTCATACACACTAAAATCAACCAAAAAAGTGATGGGCCATTAGTTTTAGCTGATCTTCCATCCTATGACACACCCTACTAGACCACCATAACACTAGACCACTACAACACTGGACCAGCACATCACTAGACCACCAAAACAATAGACCACCACATCACATTACCACCACAACACTAGACCACCACAACACTAGACCTCCACAACTCTAGACCACCATAACACTAGACCACCACAACACTGGACCACCACAACAAAAGACCACCACAACACTAGACCACCATAACACTGGACCATCCGTAACACTAGACCACCACAACACTAGACCACCACAACACTAGACCACCATAACACTAGACCACCTTAACACTAGACCATCATATCACTGGACCACCATAACACTGGACCATAAATAACAGTAGACCACCACAACACTGGACCATTACAACACTGGACTACTACAACACTAGACCACCATAACACTGGACCACCATAACACTAGACCACCATAACACTAGACCAACCACCATAACACTAGACCACCATAACACTGGACCATCCATAACAGTAGACCACCACAACACTGGACCATTACAACACTGGACCATTACAACATTGGACTACTACAACACTAGACCACCATAACACTAGACCATCATAACACTGGACCACCATGGACCATCAATAACAGTAGACCACCACAACACTGGACCATTACAACACTGGACTATTACAACACTGGACTACTACAACACTAGACCACCACCAACACTAGATCAGCATAACACGAGACCAACATAACACTAGACCACCATTACACTAGAACACCACAACACTGCACCATTACAACACTGGACCATTACAACACGGAACTATTACAACATTAGACCACCATAACACTAGACCACCATAACACTAGACCACCATAACATTGGACACATAACACTAGACCACCATAACACTAGACCACCGCAACACTGGACCACCAACACTAGACCACCATAACAATAGACCACCGCAACACTAACCTGCAAAAATACTAGACCAACATAACACTAGACCACCATTACACTAGACCACCACAACACTGGACCATTAGAAAACTGGACCATTACAACGCTTGACTACTACAACACTGTACCACCATAACACTGGACCACCATAACACTAGACCACCACAACAATGTACCACCACAACACTGGACCACCAAAACACTAGACCACCATAACAATAGACCACCATAACACTAGACCACCATAATACTAGACCAACATAACACTAGACCACCATTACACTAGACCACCACAACACTGGACCATTAGAACACTGGACCATTACAACACTGGACTAATAAAACACTAGACCAGCACACCACTAGACCACCACAACATTGGAACACCACAACATTAGACCACCACAAGGCTAGACCACCACAGCACTAGACCACCCCATCACTAGACTACTACAACACTAGACCACCATAACACTAGAACATCAAAACACTAGACTACCATAACACTAGACTACCATAAAACTAGACCACCATAAAACTAGACCACCATAACACTAGACCACATAACACTAGACCACAATAACACTGGACCATTACAACACTGGACTATTACAACATTAGACCAAAACAACACTAGACCACCATAACACTAGATCAGCATAACACTAGACAAACATAACACTAGACCACTATTACACTAGAACACCACAACACTGGACCATTACAACACTGGACCATTACAACACTGGACCATTACAACACGGAACTAAAACAACATTAGACCACCATAACACTAGACCACCATAACACTAGACCACCATAACATTGGACCACCATAACACTAGACCACCATTACACTAGACCACCATAACACTAGACCACCATAACACTGGACCACACCATAACACTTTAAGGAGCCACCATAACAATAGACCACCATAACACTGAACCACCCATAATACTAGACCACCATAACACTAGACCACCATTACACTAGACCACCCCTGCCTTTTTGGACCATTAGAACACTGGACCATTACAGCAGCAGCTACTACACTGTACCACCATAACTTACTGGACCACACCATAACACTTTCAGGACCACCACAAAACTAGACTACCATAACACTAGACTACCTTAACACTAGACCACCATAACACTAGACCACCATAACACTAGACCACCATAACAATAGACCACCATAACACTAGACCACCATAATACTAGACCAACATAACACTAGACCACCATTACACTAGACCACCACAACACTGGACCATTAGAACACTGGACCATTCCAACGCTTGACTACTACAACACTGTACCACCATAACACTGGACCACCATAACACTAGACCACCACAGCACTGGACCACTACAACACTGGACTACCACAACACTGGACCACCACAACACTGGACTACTACAACACTAGACCTCCATAACACTAGAACATCAGAACACTAGACTACCATAACACTAGACTACCATAAAACTAGACCACCATAAAACTAGACCACCATAACACTAGACCACATAACACTAGACCACAATAACACTGGACCATTACAACACTGGACTATTACAACATTAGACCAAAACAACAATAGACCACCATAACACTAGATCAGCATAACACTAGACCAACATAACACTAGACCACCATTACACTAGAACACCACAACACTGGACTATTACAACACTGGACCATTACAACACGGAACTAAAACAACATTAGACCACCATAACACTAGACCACCATAACACTAGACCACCATAACATTGGACCACCATAACACTAGACCACAATAACACTAGACCACCATAACACTAGACCACCATAACACTGGACCACCATAACACTAGACCACCATAACAATAGACCACCATAACAACTAGACCACCATAATACTACCAGACCACCATTACACTGACACACAACACTGGACCATTAGAACACTGGACCATTACAACGCTTGACTACTACAACACTGTACCACCATAACACTGGACCACCATAACACTGGACCACCATAACACTGTACCACCACAACACTGGACCACCAAAACACTAGACCACCATAACGATAGACCACCATAACACGAGACCACCATAATACTAGACCAACATAACACTAGACCACCATTACACTAGACCACCACAACACTGGACCATTAGAACACTGGACCATTACAACGCTTGACTACTACAACACTGTACCACCATAACACTGGACCACCACAACACTGGACCACCATAACACTAGACCACCACAAAACTGGACCACTACAACACTGCACTACCACAACACTGCACCACCACAACAGTGGACTACTACAACACCAGACCACCATAACACTAGAACATGAGAACACTAGACTACCATAACACTTGACCACCATAACACTGGACCACCATAACACTTGACCACCATAACACTGGACCACCATAACACTAGACCACCATAACAATAGACCACGATAACACTAGACCACCATAATACTAGACCAACATAACACTAGACCACCATTACACTAGACCACCACAACACTGGACCATTGCAACACTGGACCATTACAACACTGGACCAAAACAACACTAGACCACCATAATACTAGACCACCATAGCACTAGTCCACCATAACACTAGACCACCATTACACTAGACCACCACAACACTGGACCACTACAACACTGGACTACCACAACACTGCACCACCACAACAGTGGACTACTACAACACCAGACCACCATAACACTAGAACATCAGAACACGAGACTACCATAACACTAGACCACCAGAACACTAGACCACCATAACACTGGACCATTACAACACTGGACTATTACATCACTGGACCAAAACAACACTAGACCACCATAACACTAGACCACCATAAAATTAAACCACCATAACACTAGACCACCATAACACTAGACCACCATAACACTGGACCATTACAACACTGGACAATTACAACACTGGACCAAAACAACACTAGACCACCATAATACTAGACCACCATAGCACTAGACCACCATAACACTTGACAACCATAATACTAGACCACCATAGCACCCCACCACCACAACACTGGATCATTACAACACTGGACTACTACAACACTGGACCACCATGACACTTGACCACCACAAAATTAGACCACCCATAGCACTGGACCACCATAAGACTAGACCTCCACAAAACTAGACTACAACAACACTAGACCACCATAACACTGGACCATTACAACACTGGACTACTACAACACTAGACCACCACAACATTAGACCATAACACTAGACCAACACAACACTAGACCACCACAACATTAGACCACTTCAACACTAGACCACCTTAACACTAGACCACCGCATCAATAGACCACCGCAACACTAGACCACCACAACACTAGACTATCACAACACTAGGCCACCACAACACTAGACCACCATAACACTAGACCACCACGACACTTGACCACCACAACACTAGACCAACATAACATTAGACCACCATTGCACTAGACCACCAAAACACTGGACCATTAGAACACTGGGCCATTACAACACTGGACTACTACGTCACTGGACCACCATAAAACTGGACCACCATAACACTGCACCACCACAACAATGGACCACCACAACACTGGACCACCATAACACTAGACGACCACAACACTGGACCACTACAACACAGGACCACCACAACACAGGACCACCACAACACTGGACTACTACAACACTAGACCATCATAACACTAGAACATCAGAACACTAGACTACCATAACACTAGACCGCCATAAAACTAAACCACCATAACACTAGACCACAATAACACTAGACCACCATAACACTGGACCATTACAACACTGGACTATTACAACACTGGACCAAAACATCACTAGACCACCACAACACTAGACCACTACAGCACTGCACCACCACAACACTAGACCACCACAACACAGACCACCACAACACTAGACCACCACAACACTGGACCATTACAACACTGCACAACTACAACACTGGACCAAAACAACACTAGACCACCATAATACTAGACCACCATAGCACTAGACCACCGCCAGAATAGACACTCCACGAACACTGAACCACAGCAACCTTTCCTGGGCCACCACAACGCTGGACCATTACAACACTGGACTACTACAACAATAGACCACCACAACATTAGACCATAACACTAGACCAACACAACACTAGACCACCACAACATTAAACCACCACAACACTAGACCACCACAACACTAGACCACCGCATCACTAGACTACCACAACAATAGACCACCACAACACTAGACTATCACATCACTAGACCACCACAACACTAGACCAACATAACACTAGACCACCATTACACTAGACGACCAAAAAACTGGACCATTAGAACACTGGACCATTACAACACTGGACTACTACGACACTGGACCACCATAACACTGGACCACCATAACACTGGACCACCACAACAATGGACCACC
>NW_024736401.1:0-33877 GCF_018991925.1 Homarus americanus
GTCACCTCTAATATTTCTCCCTCAATTTAAAGTTACGTCTCATATTTCTCCGTCATCTTCAGGTCACCTCTAATATCTCTCCTCCCTCACCTTAAGGCTACCTCAAATATTTCTCCCTCACCTTAAGGTTACCTCTAATATTTCTCCCTAATCTTTAGGTCACCTGTAATATCTCTCCTCCCTCACCTTAAGGTCACCTCTAATATTTCTCTGTCATCTTCAGGGCACCTCTAATATTTATCCCTCTTCTTAAGGTCACCTCTAATATTTCTCCCTCATCTTAAGGTTACCTCTAATATTTCTCCCTCATCTTAAAAATTCTAAATATCTCTGCTCCCTCACCTTAAAGGTCACCTCTAATATTTCTACCATCATTTTCTGGTCTGCCTCTAATATTTCTCCCTCATCTTAAAATTTTGCTATTGTTTTCCCTCATCTTAAGGTCACCTCTAATATTTCTCCCTCACCTTAAGGTCACCACTAATATTTCTCCGTCATCTTAAGATCACCTCTAATATTTCTTCCTCGTCTTAAGGTTACCTCTAATATTTCTCCCTCATCTTAAGGTTACCTCTAATATTTCTCCCTCATCATAAGGTCACCACTAATATTTCTCCCTTATCTTAAGGTCACCTCTAATATCTCTCCCTCACCTTAAGGTCACCTCTAATATTTCACCGTCATCTTCAGGTCACCTCTAATATTTCTCCCTCATCCCTGGGCCACACTAATATATCTCCAAGTCATCTAATATTTCTCCTCATCTTTGGAGTCACCTCTAATATCTCATCTCCCTCTTGTAAGTGCCTCAATGTTTCTCTCCCTGATCTTAAGGTTACCTCTAATATTTCTCCCTGATCTTAAGGTCACCTCTAATATTTCTCCTTCATGTTATGGTCACGCCTAATATTTCTCCCTCATCTCAAGGTCACCTCTAATATTTCTCCGTCATACTCACGTCACCTCTAATATTTCTCCCTCATCTTAAGGTTACCTCTAATATTTCTCCCTGATCTTAAGGTCACCTCTAACATTTCTCCTTCATGTTATGGTCACCTCTAATATTTCTCCCTCATCTTAAGGTCACTTCTAATATTTCTCCGTCATCTTAAGGTCACCTCTAATATTTCTCTCCCATCTTAATGTTACCTCTAATATTTATCTGTCATCTTCAGGTCACCTCTAATATCTCTCCTCCCTCACCTTAGGTCACCTCTAATATTTCTCCGTCATCTTAAGGTCACCTCTAATATTTCTACCTCATCTTAAGGTTACCTCTAATATTTCTCCCTCATCTTAAGGTTATCTATAATATTTCTCCCTCATCTTAAGTTTACCTCTAATATTTCTCCCTCATCTTAAGGTCACCACTAATATTTTTCCCTCATCATAAGGTCACCTCTAATATCTCTCCTCCCTCACCTTAAGGTCACCTCTAATATTTCTCCCTCAATTTAAGGTTACGTCTCATATTTCTCCGTCATCTTCAGGTCACCTCTAATATCTCTCCTCCCTCACCTTAAGGCTACCTCAAATATTTCTCCCTCACCTTAAGGTTACCTCTAATATTTCTCCCTAATCTTAAGGTCACCTGTAATATCTCTCCTCCCTCACCTTAAGGTCACCTCTAATATTTCTCTGTCATCTTCAGGGCACCTCTAATATTTCTCCCTCATCTTAAGGTCACCTCTAATATTTCTCCCTCATCTTAAGGTTACCTCTAATATTTCTCCCTCATCTTAAGGTCACCTCTAATATCTCTCCTCCCTCACCTTAAGGTCACCTCTAATATTTCTACGTCATCTTCTGGTCACCTCTAATATTTCTCCCTCATCTTAAGGTCACCACTAATGTTTTTCCCTCATCTTAAGATCACCTCTAATATCTCTCCTCCCTCACCTTAAGGTCACCACTAATATTTCTCCGTCATCTTAAGGTTACCTCTAATATTTCTCCCTCATCATAAGGTCACCACTAATATTTCTCCCTTATCTTAAGGTCACCTCTAATATCTCTCCCTCACCTTAAGGTCACCTCTAATATTTCACCGTCATCTTAAGGTCACCTCTAATATTTCTCCCTCATCCTAAGGTCACCACTAATATATCTCCGTCATCTAATATTTCTCCCTCATCTTGAGGTCACCTCTAATATCTCGTCTCCCTCACCTTAAGGTCACCTCAAATATTTCTCCCTCACCTTAAGGTTACCTCTAATATTTCTCCCTCATCTTAAGGTCACCTCAAATATCTCTCCTTCCTCACCTTAAGGTCAGCTCTAATATTTCTCCGTCATCTTCAGGTCACCTCTAATATTTCTCCCTCATCTTAAGGTCACTTCTAATGTTTCTGCCTCATCTTAAGGTTACCTCTAATATTTCTCCCTCATCTTAAGGTCACCTCTAATATCTCTCCTCCCTCACCTTAAGGTCACCTCTAATATTTCTCCGTCATCTTCATGTCACCTCTAATATTTCTCCCTCATCTTAAGGCCACCACTAATATTTCTCCCTCATCTTAAGGCCACCACTAATATTTCTCCCTCATCTTAAGGTCACCACAAATATTTCTCCGTCATCTTGAGGTCACCTCTAATAATTCTCCGTCATCTTAAGGTCACCTCTAATATTTCTCCCTCATCTTAATATCACCTCTCATTTTTCTCCGTCATCTTAAGGTCACCTCTATTATTTCTCCCTCATCTAAAGGTTACCTCTAATATTTCTCCGTCATCTTCAGGTCACCTCTAATATCTCTCCTCCCTCACCTTAAGGTCACCTCTAATATTTCTCCCTCAATTTAAGGTTACGTCTCATATTTCTCCGTCATCTTCAGGTCACCTCTAATATCTCTCCTCCCTCACCTTAAGGCTACCTCAAATATTTCTCCCTCACCTTAAGGTTACCTCTAATATTTCTCCCTAATCTTAAGGTCACCTGTAATATCTCTCCTCCCTCACCTTAAGGTCACCTCTAATATTTCTCTGTCATCTTCAGGGCACCTCTAATATTTCTCCCTCATCTTAAGGTCACCTCTAATATTTCTCCCTCATCTTAAGGTTACCTCTAATATTTCTCCCTCATCTTAAGGTCACATCTAATATCTCTCCTCCCTCACCTTAAGGTCACCTCTAATATTTCTACGTCATCTTCTGGTCACCTCTAATATTTCTCCCTCATCTTAAGGTCACCACTAATATTTTTCCCTCATCTTAAGATCACCTCTAATATCTCTCCTCCCTCACCTTAAGGTCACCACTAATATTTCTCCGTCATCTTAAGGTTACCTCTAATATTTCTCCCTCATCATAAGGTCACCACTAATATTTCTCCCTTATCTTAAGGTCACCTCTAATATCTCTCCCTCACCTTAAGGTCACCTCTAATATTTCACCGTCATCTTAAGGTCACCTCTAATATTTCTCCCTCATCCTAAGGTCACCACTAATATATCTCCGTCATCTAATATTTCTCCCTCATCTTGAGGTCACCTCTAATATCTCGTCTCCCTCACCTTAAGGTCACCTCAAATATTTCTCCCTCACCTTAAGGTTACCTCTAATATTTCTCCCTAATCTTAAGGTCACCTCAAATATCTCTCCTTCCTCACCTTAAGGTCAGCTCTAATATTTCTCCGTCATCTTCAGGTCACCTCTAATATTTCTCCCTCATCTTAAGGTCACTTCTAATATTTCTGCCTCATCTTAAGGTTACCTCTAATATTTCTCCCTCATCTTAAGGTCACCTCTAATATCTCTCCTCCCTCACCTTAAGGTCACCTCTAATATTTCTCCGTCATCTTCATGTCACCTCTAATATTTCTCCCTCATCTTAAGGCCACCACTAATATTTTTCCCTCATCTTAAGGTCACCTCTAATATTTCTCCTCCCTCACCTTAAGGTCACCACTAGTATTTCTCCGTCATCTTAAGATCACCTCTAATATTTCTCCCTCATCTTAAGGTTACCTCTAATATTTCTCCCTCATCTTAAGGTCACCACTAATATTTCTCCCTTATCTTAAGGTCACCTCTAATATTTCTCACTCACCTTAAGGTCACCTCTAATATTTCTCCGTCATCTTAAGCTCACCTGTAATATTTCTCCCTCATCTTAAGGTCACCACTAATATATCTCCGTCATCTTGAGGTCACCTCTAATATTTCTCCCTCATCTTAAGGTTACCTCTAATATTTCTCCGTCATCATCAGGTCACCTATAATATCTCTCCTCCCTCACCTTAAGGTCACCTCTAATATTTCTCCCTCATCTTAAGGTTACCTCTCATATTTCTCCGTCATCTTCAGGTTACCTCTAATATCTCTCCTCCCTCATCTTAAGGTCACCTCTAATATTTCTCCGTCATCTTAAGTTCACCTCTAATATTTCTCCGTCATCTTAAGGTGCCTCAGCCATCTCTCTCCACCACACTCCACAAGGCCACTCTGTCTTCCTCCCTCATCTTAAGGCCACCACTAATATTTCTCCCTCATCTTAAGGCCACCACTAATATTTCTCCCTCATCTTAAGGTCACCACAAATATTTCTCCGTCATCTTGAAGTCGCCTCTAATAATTCTCCGTCATCTTAAGGTCACCTCTAATATTTCTCCCTCATCTTAATATCACCTCTCATATTTCTCCGTCATCTTAAGGTCACCTCTATTATTTCTCCCTCATCTAAAGGTTACCTCTAATATTTCTCCGTCATCTTCAGGTCACCTCTCATATCTCTCCTCCCTCACCTTAAGGTCACCTCTAATATTTCTCCCTCAATTTAAGGTTACGTCTCATATTTCTCCGTCATCTTCAGGTCACCTCTAATATCTCTCCTCCCTCACCTTAAGGCTACCTCAAATATTTCTCCCTCACCTTAAGGTTACCTCTAATATTTCTCCCTAATCTTAAGGTCACCTGTAATATCTCTCCTCCCTCACCTTAAGGTCACCTCTAATATTTCTCTGTCATCTTCAGGGCACCTCTAATATTTCTCCCTCATCTTAAGGTCACCTCTAATATTTCTCCCTCATCTTAAGGTTACCTCTAATATTTCGCCCTCATCTTAAGGTCACCTCTAATATCTCTGCTCCCTCACCTTAAGGTCACCTCTAATATTTCTACGTCATTTTCTGGTCACCTCTAATATTTCTCCCTCATCTTAAGGTCACCACTAATATTTTTCCCTCATCTTAAGATCACCTCTAATATCTCTCCTCCCTCACCTTAAGGTCACCACTAATATTTCTCCGTCATCTTAAGATCACCTCTAATATTTCTTCCTCGTCTTAAGGTTACCTCTAATATTTCTCCCTCATCTTAAGGTTACCTCTAACATTTCTCCCTCATCATAAGGTCACCACTAATATTTCCCTGCTCTTGGAAATGCCTCTATGCTCTCTTCCCTACCTTGATACTCTAACCTTTGTCATCTTAAGAGTCACCTCTATGTTCTCCCTCATCTGAGAGTACCACTATGTCTCTCACGTCATCTATATTTCTCCCCTGTCTTGGTCACCTCTATCTCTCTGTCTCCCCTCACCTTGGGTCACCTCCATGTTCTCCCCTCACCCCCTTAGAGGTACCTGTATTTCTCCCCTCATCTTAAATGCCTCCATGTCTCTCTCCTTCCTCACCTTAAGGTCAGCTCTAATATTTCTCCGTCATCTTCAGGTCACCTCTAATATTTCTCCCTCATCTTAAGGTCACTTCTAATATTTCTGCCTCATCTTAAGGTTACCTCTAATATTTCTCCCTCATCTTAAGGTCACCTCTAATATCTCTCCTCCCTCACCTTAAGGTCACCTCTAATATTTCTACGTCATCTTCTGGTCACCTCTAATATTTCTCCCTCATCTTAAGGTCACCACTAATATTTTTCCCTCATCTTAAGATCACCTCTAATATCTCTCCTCCCTCACCTTAAGGTCACCACTAATATTTCTCCGTCATCTTAAGATCACCTCTAATATTTCTTCCTCGTCTTAAGGTTACCTCTAATATTTCTCCCTCATCTTAAGTGCACTAATATCTCTCCATGTCCAGGGTACCTCTGTGTTACTCCCTCATCACTTACAGGTTTCTAATATTTCTCCGTCATCTTCAGGTCACCTATAATATCTCTCCTCCCTCACCTTAAGGTCACCTCTAATATTTCTCCCTCATCTTAAGGTTACCTCTCATATTTCTCCGTCATCTTCAGGTCACCTCTAATATCTCTCCTCCCTCATCTTAAGGTCACCTCTAATATTTCTCCATCATCTTAAGTTCACCTCTAATATTTCTCGGTCATCTTAAGGTCACCTTTAATATTTCTCCCTCATTTTAAGGTTACCTCTAATATTTCTCCGTCATCTTCAGGTCACCTCTAATAACTCTCCTCCCTCACCTTAAGGTTACCTCTAATATTTCTTCCTAATGTTAAGTTCACCTTTAACATTTCTCTCTCATGTTAAGGTCACCTCAAATATTTCTCCGTCACCTTAAGGTCACCTCTAATATTTCTCCATCATCTTAAGGTCACCTCTAGTATTTCTCCCTCATCGTAAGGTCACCACTAATATTCTCCCTCATCTTAAGGTCAACTTAATATTTTTCCCTCATCTTAAGGTCACCTTTAATATTTCTCCCTCATCTTCAGGTCACCTCTAATATTTCTCCCTCATCTTAAGGTCACCTCTAATATTCCTCCCTCACCTTAAGATCACCTCTAATATTTCTCCCCTCTCATCTTGGGTCACCTCTAACTTCTCTCATCTTAGAGTACACTAATATTATACTCATCTTAAGAGTCCTTATGTTTCTCCCTCATCTTGAAGTCTTTAATATTCTCCCCTCATCTTCAGAGTCACCTCTAATATTTCCTTCCTCATCTTAAGTCACCTCTAATGTCCTCCTCACATAAAAATCACATCTGTCTTCTCCCCTCATCTTAAAGTCCCTCTATCTTCTTCTCCCCTCATCCTTACGTCACCTCTATGTTCTCCCCTCATCTTAAGGTCACCTCATCTTTCTCTCCTTCATGTTGTGCCTCTGTATTTCTCCCTCATCTCAAGGTCACCTCTAATATTTCTCCGTCATACTCACGTCACCTCTAATATTTCTCCCTCATCTTAAGGTTACCTCTAATATTTCTCCCTGATCTTAAGGTCACCTCTAACATTTCTCCTTCATGTTATGGTCACCTCTAATATTTCTCCCTCATCTTAAGGTCACTTCTAATATTTCTCCGTCATCTTAAGGTCACTTCTAATATTTCTCTCCCATCTTAAAGTTACCTCTAATATTTATCCGTCATTTTCAGGTCACCTCTAATATCTCTCCTCCCTCATCTTAAGGTCACCACAAATATTTCTCCGTCATCTTAAGGTCACCTCTAATAATTCTCCGTCATCTTAAGGTCACCTCTAATATTTCTCCCTCATCTTAATATCACCTCTCATATTTCTCCATCATCTTAAGGTCACCTCTATTATTTCTCCCTCATCTAAAGGTTACCTCTAATATTTCTCCGTCATCTTCAGGTCACCTCTAATATCTCTCCTCCCTCACCTTAAGGTCACCTCTAATATTTCTCCCTCAATTTAAGGTTACGTCTCATATTTCTCCGTCATCTTCAGGTCACCTCTAATATCTCTCCTCCCTCACCTTAAGGCTACCTCAAATATTTCTCCCTCACCTTAAGGTTACCTCTAATATTTCTCCCTAATCTTAAGGTCACCTGTAATATCTCTCCTCCCTCACCTTAAGGTCACCTCTAATATTTCTCTGTCATCTTCAGGGCACCTCTAATATTTCTCCCTCATCTTAAGGTCACCTCTAATATTTCTCCCTCATCTTAAGGTTACCTCTAATATTTCTCCCTCATCTTAAGGTCACCTCTAATATCTCTCTCCCTCACCTTAAGGTCACCTCTAATATTTCTACGTCATCTTCTGGTCACCTCTAATATTTCTCCCTCATCTTAAGGTCACCACTAATATTTTTCCCTCATCTTAAGATCACCTCTAATATCTCTCCTCCCTCACCTTAAGGTCACCACTAATATTTCTCCGTCATCTTAAGATCACCTCTAATATTTCTTCCTCGTCTTAAGGTTACCTCTAATATTTCTCCCTCATCTTAAGGTTACCTCTAATATTTCTCCCTCATCATAAGGTCACCACTAATATTTCTCCCTTATCTTAAGGTCACCTCTAATATCTCTCCCTCACCTTAAGGTCACCTCTAATATTTCACCGTCATCTTAAGGTCACCTCTAATATTTCTCCCTCATCCTAAGGTCACCACTAATATATCTCCGTCATCTAATATTTCTCCCTCATCTTGAGGTCACCTCTAATATCTCGTCTCCCTCACCTTAAGGTCACCTCAAATATTTCTCCCTCACCTTAAGGTTACCTCTAATATTTCTCCCTAATCTTAAGGTCACCTCAAATATCTCTCCTTCCTCACCTTAAGGTCACCTCTAATATTTCTCCGTCATCTTCAGGTCACCTCTAATATTTCTCCCTCATCTTAAGGTCACCTCTAATATTTCTCCCTCATCTTAAGGTTACCTCTAATATTTCTCCCTCATCTTAAGGTCACCTCTAATATCTCTCCTCCCTCACCTTAAGGTCACCTCTAATATTTCTCCGTCATCTTCATGTCACCTCTAATATTTCTCCCTCATCTTAAGGCCACCACTAATATTTTTCCCTCATCTTAAGGTCACCTCTAATATTTCTCCTCCCTCACCTTAAGGTCACCACTAATATTTCTCCGTCATCTTAAGATCACCTCTAATATTTCTCCCTCATCTTAAGGTTACCTCTAATATTTCTCCCTCATCTTAAGGTCACCACTAATATTTCTCCCTTATCTTAAGGTCACCTCTAATATTTCTCACTCACCTTAAGGTCACCTCTAATATTTCTCCGTCATCTTAAGGTCACCTGTAATATTTCTCCCTCATCTTAAGGTCACCACTAATATATCTCCGTCATCTTGAGGTCACCTCTAATAATTCTCCCTCATCTTAAGGTTACCTCTAATATTTCTCCGTCATCTTCAGGTCACCTATAATATCTCTCCTCCCTCACCTTAAGGTCACCTCTAATATTTCTCCCTCATCTTAAGGTTACCTCTCATATTTCTCCGTCATCTTCAGGTCACCTCTAATATCTCTCCTCCCTCATCTTAAGGTCACCTCTAATATTTCTCCGTCATCTTAAGTTCACCTCTAATATTTCTCCGTCATCTTAAGGTCACCTCTAATATTTCTCCCTCATCTTAAGGTTACCTCTAATATTTCTCCGTCATCTTCAGGTCACCTCTAATAACTCTCCTCCCTCACCTTAAGGTTACCTCTAATATTTCTTCCTAATGTTAAGTTCACCTTTAACATTTCTCTCTCATGTTAAGGTCACCTCAAATATTTCTCCGTCACCTTAAGGTCACCTCTAATATTTCTCCATCATCTTTAGGTCACCTCTAGTATTTCTCCCTCATCTTAAGGTCACCACTAATATTCTCCCTCATCTTAAGGTCAACTTAATATTTCTCCCTCATCTTAAGGTCACCTTTAATATTTCTCCCTCATCTTCAGGTCACCTCTAATATTTCTCCCTCATCTTAAGGTCACCTCTAATATTCCTCCCTCACCTTAAGATCACCTCTAATATTTCTCCCTCATCTTAAGGTCACCTCTAATATTTCTCCCTCATCTTAAGGTCACCTCTAATATTTCTCCCTCATCTTAAGGTCACCTCAAATATTTCTCCTTCATGTTAAGGTCACCTCTAATATTTCTCCCTGATCTTAAGGTTACCTCTAATATTTCTCCCTGATCTTAAGGTCACCTCTAATATTTCTCCTTCATGTTATGGTCACCTCTAATATTTCTCCCTCATCTCAAGGTCACCTCTAATATTTCTCCGTCATACTCACGTCACCTCTAATATTTCTCCCTCATCTTAAGGTTACCTCTAATATTTCTCCCTGATCTTAAGGTCACCTCTAACATTTCTCCTTCATGTTATGGTCACCTCTAATATTTCTCCCTCATCTTAAGGTCACTTCTAATATTTCTCCGTCATCTTAAGGTCACCTCTAATATTTCTCTCCCATCTTAACGTTACCTCTAATATTTATCCGTCATCTTCAGGTCACCTCTAATATCTCTTCTCCCTCACCTTAAGGTCACCTCTAATATTTCTCCGTCATCTTAAGGTCACCTCTAATATTTCTACCTCATCTTAAGGTTACCTCTAATATTTCTCCCTCATCTTAAGGTTACCTATAATATTTCTCCCTCATCTTAAGTTTACCTCTAATATTTCTCCCTCATCTTAAGGTCACCACTAATATTTTTCCCTCATCATAAGGTCACCTCTAATATCTCTCCTCCCTAACCTTAAGGTCATCACTAATTTTTCTCTGTCGTCTTAAGGTCACCTCTAATATTTATCCCTCATCTTAAGGTTACCTCTAATATTTCTCCCTCATTTTATGGTTACCTCTAATATTTCTCCCTCACCTTAAGGTTACCTCTAATACTTCTCCGTCATCTTAAGGTCACCTCTAATATTTCTCCCTCATCTTAAGGTCACCACAAATATTTCTCCGTCATCTTGAGGTCACCTCTAATAATTCTCCATCATCTTAAAATCCTCTATCTTCTCCCCCTCATCTTATGCTCACCTCATATTTCTCCCATCCTTCGTCACCTCTGTATTTCTCCCCCACCTTAGGTACCTCTAATATTTCTCCGTCATCTTGAAGTCACCTCTATGCTCTCTCCTCCCCTCACCTTAAGTCACCTCTGTCTTCTCCCTGCATCTTAAATTTTCTCATTTTTCTCCGTCTCTTCAGGTCACCTCCCTCTCTCTCCTCCCCTTCACCTTAGGTCACCTCTATTATCTTCCTCTCTGTCATCTCAAGTACTCTATGTTTCTCCTCATCTTAGTTACCTCTATTTCTCCCGTCATGTCAGGCCACCTCTAATATTTCTCCTCTTGGGCCACCTCTAATATCTCTCCCTCATCTTAAGTTTCACCTCTAATATTTCTCCCCTCATCCCAGGTCACCTCCCTAATATCTCTCTCCCTCATCTTAAGTTCACCTCTAATATTTCTCCGTCATCATCAGGTCACCTCTAATATTTCTCCCTCATCTTAAGGTTACCTCTAATATTTCTCCCTTATCTTAAGGTCACCTCTAATATCTCTCCACCCTCACCTTAAGGTCACCACTAATATTTCTCCGTCATCTTAAGATCACCTTTAATATTTCTTCCTCACCTTAACGTTACCTCTAATATTTCTCCCTCATCTTAAGGTTACCTCTAATTTTTCTCCCTCATCATAAGGTCACCACTAATATTTCTCCCTTATCTTAAGGTCACCTCTAATATCTCTCCCTCACCTTAAGGTCACCTCTAATATTTCACCGTCATCTTAAGGTCACCTCTAATATTTCTCCCTCATCTTAAGGTCACCACTAATATATCTCCGACATCTAATATTTCTCCCTCATCTTGAGGTCACCTCTAATATCTCGTCTCCCTCACCTTAAGGTCACCTCAAATATTTCTCCCTCACCTTAAGGTTACCTCTAATATTTCTCCCTAATCTTAAGGTCACCTCTATTATCTCTCCTCCCTCACCTTAAGGTCACCTCTAATATTTCTCCGTCATCTTCAGGTCACCTCTAATAATTCTCCCTCATCTTAAGGTTACCTCTAATATTTCTCCCTCATCTTAAGGTTACCTCTAATATTTCTCCCTTATCTTAAGGTCACCTCTAATATCTCTCCTCCCTCACCTTAAGGTCACCTCTAATATTTCTCCGTCATCTTCAGGTCACCTCTAATACTTCTCCCTCATCTTAAGGCCACCACTAATATTTTTCCCAAATCTTAAGGTCACGTCTAATATCTCTCCTCCCTCACCTTAAGGTCACCACTAATATTTCTCCGTCATCTTATGATCACCTCTAATATTTCTCACTCATCTTAAGGTTACCTCTAATATTTCTCCCTCATCTTAAGGTCACCACTAATATTTCTCCTTTATCTTAAGGTCACTTCTAATATTTCTCCCTCACCTTAAGGTCACCTCTAATATTTCTCCGTCATCTTCAGGTCACCTCTAATAATTCTCCCTCATCTTAAGGTTACCTCTAATATTTCTCTGTCATCTTCAGGTCACCACTAATATCTCTCCTCCCTCACCTTAAGGTCACCTCTAATATTTCTCCCTCATCTTAAGGTTACCTCTCATATTTCTCCGTCATCTTCAGGTCACCTCTAATATCTCTCCTCCCTCATCTTAAGGTCACCTCTAATATTTCTCCGTCATCTTAAGTTCACCTCTAATATTTCTCCGTCATCTTAAGGTCACCTCTAATATTTCTCCCTCATCTTAAGGTTACCTCTAATATTTCTCCGTCATCTTCAGGTCACCTCTAATAACTCTCCTCCCTCACCTTAAGGTTACCTCTAATATTTCTTCCTAATGTTAAGTTCACCTTTAACATTTCTCTCTCATGTTAAGGTCACCTCAAATATTTCTCCGTCACTTTAAGGTCACCTCTAATATTTCTCCATCATCTTAAGGTCACCTCTAGTATTTCTCCCTCATCTTAAGGTCACCTCTAATATTCCTCCCTCACCTTAAGATCACCTCTAATATTTCTCCCTCATCTTAATGTCACCTCTAATATTTCTCCCTCATCTTAAGGTCACCTCTAATATTTCTCCCTCATCTTAAGGTCACCTCAAATATTTCTCCTTCATGTTAAGGTCACCTCTAATATTTCTCCCTGATCTTAAGGTTACCTCTAATATTTCTCCCTGATCTTAAGGTCACCTCTAATATTTCTCCTTCATGTTATGGTCACCTCTAATATTTCTCCCTCATCTCAAGGTCACCTCTAATATTTCTCCGTCATACTTAGGTCACCTCTAATATTTCTCCCTCATCTTAAGGTTACCTCTAATATTTCTCCCTCATCTTAAGGTCACCTCTAATATTTCTCTGTCATCTTAAGGTCACCTCTAATATTTCTCTCCCATCATAAGGTTACCTCTAATATTTCTCCCTGATCTTAAGGTCACCTCTAAAATTTCTCCCTCATCTTAAGGTCACCTCTAATATTCCTCCCTCACCTTAAGGTCTCCTCAAATATTTCTCCCTCATCTTAAGGTCACCTCAAATATTTCTCCTTCATGTTAAGATCACCACTAATATTTCTCCCTGATCTTAAGGTTACCTCTAATATTTCTCCCTGATCTTAAGGTCACCTCTAATATTTCTCTTTCATGTTATGGTCACCTCTAATATTTCTCCCTCATCTTAAGGTTACCTCTAATATTTCTTCGTCATCTTCAGGTCACCTCTAATACTTCTCCCTCATCTTAAGGCTACCACTAATATTTTTCCCAAATCTTAAGGTCACGTCTAATATCTCTCCTCCCTCACCTTTAGGTCACCACTAATATTTCTCCGTCATCTTATGATCACCTCTAATATTTCTCCCTCATCTTAAGGTTACCTCTAATATTTCTCCCTCATCTTAAGGTCACCACTAATATTTCTCCTTTATCTTAAGATCACTTCTAATATTTCTCCCTCACCTTAAGGTCACCTCTAATATTTCTCCGTCATCTCCAGGTCACCTCTAATAATTCTCCCTCATCTTAAGGTTACCTCTAATATTTTTCCGTCATCTTCAGGTCACCTCTAATATCTCTACTCCCTCACCTTAAGGTCACCTCTAATATTTCTCCCTCATCTTAAGGTTACCTCTCATATTTCTCCGTCATCTTCAGGTCACCTCTAATATCTCTCCTCCCTCACCTTAAGGTTCACCTCTAATATTTCTCCGTCATCTTAAGTTCATATCCTCTAATATTTCTCCCTCATCTTAAGGTCACCTCTAATATTTCTCCGTCATCTTAAAGGTCACCTCTAATATTTCTCTCCCATCTTAAGGTTACCTCTAATATTTATCCGTCATCTTCAGGTCACCTCTAATATCTCTCCTCCCTCACCTTAAGGTCACCTCTAATATTTCTCCGTCATCTTAAGGTCACCTCTAATATTTCTCCCTCATCTTTAGGTTACCTATAATATTTCTCCCTCATCTTAAGGTCACCTCTAATATTCCTCCCTCACCTTAAGGTCTCCTCAAATATTTCTTCCTCATCTTAAGGTCACCTCTAATATTTCTCCCTCATCTTAAGGTCACCTCAAATATTTCTCCTTCATGTTAAGGTCACCACTAATATTTCTCCCTGATCTTAAGGTTACCTCTAATATTTCTCCCTGATCTTAAGGTCACCTCTAATATTTCTCTTTCATGTTATGGTCACCTCTAATATTTCTCCCTCATCTTAAGGTTACCTCTAATATTTCTCCGTCATCTTCAGGTCACCTCTAATACTTCTCCCTCATCTTAAGGCCACCACTAATATTTTTCCCAAATCTTAAGGTCACGTCTAATATCTCTCCTCCCTCACCTTAAGGTCACCACTAATATTTCTCCGTCATCTTATGATCACCTCTAATATTTCTCCCTCCTCTTAAGGTTAACTCTAATATTTCTCCCTCATCTTAAGGTCACCACTAATATTTCTCCTTTATCTTAAGGTCACCTCTAATATTTCTCCCTCACCTTAAGGTCACCTCTAATATTTCTCCGTCATCTTCAGGTCACCTCTAATAATTCTCCCTCATCTTAAGGTTACCTCTAATATTTCTCCGTCATCTTCAGGTCACCTCTAATATCTCTCCTCCCTCACCTTAAGGTCACCTCTAATATTTCTCCCTCATCTTAAGGTTACCTCTCATATTTCTGCGTCATCTTCAGGTCACCTCTAATATCTCTCCTCCCTCACCTTAAGGTCACCTCTAATATTTCTCCGTCATCTTAAGTTCACCTCTAATATTTCTCCGTCATCTTAAGGTTACCTCTAATATTTCTCCCTCATCTTAAGGTCACCTCAAATATTTCTCCGTCATCTTAAGGTCACCTCTAATATTTCTCTCCCATCTTAAGGTTACCTCTAATATTTATCCATCATCTTCAGGTCACCTCTAATATCTCTCCTCCCTCACCTTAAGGTCACCACTAATTTTTCTCTGTCGTCTTAAGGTAACCTCTAATATTTCTCCGTCATCTTAAGTTCACCTCTAATATTTCTCCATCATCTTAAGGTCACCTCTAATATTTCTCCCTCATCTTAAGGTTACCTCTAATATTTCTCCGTCATCTTCAGGTCACCTCTAATAACTCTCCTCCCTCACCTTAAGGTTACCTCTAATATTTCTTCCTCATGTTAAGTTCACCTTTAACATTTCTCCCTCATGTTAAGGTCTCCTCATATATTTCTCCTTCACCTTAAGGTCACCTCTAATATTTCTCCATCATCTTAAGGTCACCTCTAGTATTTCTCCCTTATCTTAAGGTCACCACTAATATTCTCCCTCATCTTAAGGTCAACTTAATATTTCTCCCTCATCTTAAGGTCACCTCTAATATTTCTCCCTCATCTTAAGGTCACCTCTAATATTTCTCCCTCACCTTAAGGTCACCTCAAATATTCCTCCCTCACCTTAAGGTCACCTCAAATATTTCTCCCTCATCTTAAGGTCACCTCTAATATTTCTCCCTCATCTTAAGGTCACCTCTAATATTTCTCCCTCATCTTAAGGTCACCTCAGTATTTTCTCCTTCATGTTAAGAGTCACCTCTAATGTTCTCCTGATCTTAAAATTTGCCTCTAATATTTTCTAAATCTTAAGAGTCACCTCTAATATTTTTCCCTCATATTGGTCTCTAATATTCCTCCCCTCTGTAAGTCACCTCAAATATTTCTCCCCTCATCTTATGAGTCACCTCATCTTCTCCCTCATCTTAAGTCACCTCAGTATTTCTCCTTCATGTTAGGTCACCTCTATATGTTCTCCCCTGATCTTGAGATTTTCCTCCTATGTTTTCCCCAATCTTGGGGTCACCTCTATGTTCTCCCTCTCATATTAGGTCACCTCTAATATTCTCCCCTCACCTTAGGTCACCTCAAATATTTCTCCTCATCCTAGGGCACCTCTGTCTTCTCCCTCATCTTCAGGTCACCTCTAATATTTCTCCCCTCATCTTGGGTCTGCCTCTAATATTTCTCCTTCATGTTAAGGTCACCTCTAATATTTCTCCCTGATCTTAAGGTTACATCTAATATTTCTCCCTGATCTTAAGGTCACCTCTAATATTTCTCCTTCATGTTATGGTCACCTCTAGTATTTCTCCCTCATCTCAAGGTCACCTCTAGTATTTCTCCGTCATACTTAGGTCACCTCTAATATTTCTCCCTCATCTTAAGGTTACCTCTAATATTTCTCCCTCATCTTAAGGTCACCTCTAATATTTCTCCGTCATCTTAAGGTCACATCTAATATTTCTCTCCCATCTTAAGGTTACCTCTAATATTTATCCGTCATCTTCAGGTCACCTCTAATATCTCTCCTCCCTCACCTTAAGGTCACCTCTAATATTTCTCCGTCATCTTAAGGTCACCTCTAATATTTCTCCCTCATCTTAAGGTTACCTCTAATATTTCTCCCTCATCTTAAGGTTACCTATAATATTTCTCCCTCATCTTAAGTTTACCTCTAATATTTCTCCCTCATCTTAAGGTCACCACTAATATTTTTCCCTCATCATAAGGTCACCTCTAATATCTCTCCTCCCTCACCTTAAGGTCACCACTAATTTTTCTCTGTCGTCTTAAGGTCACCTCTAATATTTCTCCCTCATCTTAAAGTTACCTCTAATATTTCTCCCTCATTTTAAGGTTACCTCTAATATTTCTCCCTCACCTTAAGGTCACCTCTAATATTTCTCCGTCATCTTAAGGTCACCTCTAATATTTCTCCCTCATCTTAAGGTCACCACAAATATTTCTCTGTCATCTTGAGGTCACCTCTAATAATTCTCCGTCATCTTAAGGTCACCTCTAGTATTTCTCCCTCATCTTAATATCACCTCTCATATTTCTCCGTCATCTTAAGGTCACCTCTATTATTTCTCCCTCATCTTAAGGTTACCTCTAATATTTCTCCGTCATCTTCAGGTCACCTCTATATCTCTCCTCCCTCCCTTAAGTCACCTCTATCTTCCCTCATCTGCAAATTTACCTCTCGCAGCCCCCTGCTCCCTCACCTTAAGGTCACCTCTAATATTTATCCGTCATCTTCAGGTCACCTCTAATAATTCTCCCTCATCTTAAGGTTACCTCTAATATTTCTCCCTCATCTTAAGGTTACCTCTAATATTTCTCCCTCATCTTAAGGTCACCTCTATTATCTCTCCTCCCTCACCTTAAGGTCACCTCTAATATTTCTCCGTCATCTTCAGGTCACCTCTAATATTTCTCCCTCATCTTAAGGTCAGCACTAATATTTTTCCCTCATCTTCAGGTCACCTCTAATATCTCTCCTCCCTCACCTTAAGGTCACCAATAATATTTCTCCGTCATCTTAAGATCACCTCTAATAATTCTCCCTCATCTTAAGGTTACCTCTAATATTTCTCCCTCATCTTAAGGTCACCACTAATATTTCTCCCTTATCTTAAGGTCACCTCTAATATCTCTCCTCCCTCACCATAAGGTAACCTCTAATATTTCTCCGTCATCTTAAGGTCACCTCGTATATTTTTCCCTCATCTTAAGGTCACCACTAATATATCTCCGTCATCTTCAGGTCACCTCTAATATCTCTCCTCCCTCACCTTAAAGTCACCTCTAATATTTCTCCCTTATCTTAAGGTTACCTCTCATATTTCTCCGTCATCTTCAGGTCACCTCTAATATCTCTCCTCCCTCACCTTAAGGTCACCTCTAATATTTCTCCGTCATCTTAAGTTCACCTCTAATATTTCTCCGTCATCTTAAGGTCACCTCTAATATTTCTCCCTCATCTTAATATCACCTCTCATATTTCTCCGTCATCTTAAGGTCACCTCTATTATTTCTCCCTCATCTTAAGGTTACCTCTAATATTTCTCCGTCATCTTCAGGTCACATCTAATATCTCTCCTCCTTCACCTTAAAGTCACCTCTAATATTTCTCCCTCATCTTAAGGTTACTTCTCATACTTCTCCGTCATCTTCAGGTCACCTCTAATATCTCTCCTCCTTCACCTTAAGGTCACCTCTAATATTTCTCTGTCATCTTAAGGTCACCTCTAATATTTCTCCCTCATCTTAAGGTTACCTCTAATATTTCTCCGTCATCATCAGGTCACCTCTAATATTTCTCCGTCAACTTTAGGCCACCTCTAATATCTCTCCCTCATCTTAAGTTCACCTCTAATATTTCTCCGTCATCATCAGGTCACCTCTAATATTTCTCCCTCATCTTAAGGTCACGTCTAATATTTCTCCCTCATGTTAAGGTCACCTCTAAAATTCCTCCCTCATCTTAAGGTCACCTTTAATATTTCTTCCTCATGTTAAGGTCACCTCTAACATTTCTCCCTCATCTTAAGGTCACCTCTAATATTTCTCCATCATCTTCAGGTCACCTCTAATATCTCTCCTCCCTCATCTTAAGGTTACCTCTAATATTTCTCCCTCATCTTAAGGTCACCTCTAATATTTCTCCGTCATCTTCAGGTCACCTCTAACATTTATCCCTCACCTTAAGGTTACCTGTAATATTTCTCCCTCATCTTGAGGTCACCTCTAATATCTCTCCTCCCTCACCTTAAGGTCACCTCAAATATTTCTCCCTCACCTTAAGGTTACCTCTAATATTTCTCCCTTATCTTAAGGTCACCTCTAATATCTCTCCTCCCTCACCTTAAGGTCACCTCAAATATTTCTCCGTCATCTTCAGGTCACCTCTAATATTTCTCCCTCATCTTAAGGTCACCTCTAATATTTCTCCCTCATCTTAAGGTTACCTCTAATATTTCTTCCTCATCTTAAGGTCACCTCTAATATCTCTTCTCCCTCACCTTAAGGTCACCTCTAATATTTCTCCGTCATCTTCAGGTCACCTCTAATATTTCTCTCTCATCTTAAGGTCACCACTAATATTTTCCCTCATCTTAAGGTCACCTCTAATATCTCTCCTCCCTCTCCTTAAGGTCACCACTAATATTTCTCCGTCATTTTAAGATCACCTCTAATATTTCTACCTCATCTTAAGGTTACCTCTAATATTTCTTCCTCATCTTAAGGTCACCACTAATATTTTTCCCTCATCTTAAGGTCACCTCTAATATCTCTCCTCCCTCACCTTAAGGTCACCTCAAATATTTCTCCGTCATCTTCAGGTCACCTCTAATATTTCTCCCTCATCTTAAGGTCACCTCTAATATTTCTCCCTCATCTTAAGGTTACCTCTAATATTTCTCCCTCATCTTAAGGTCACCTCTAATATCTCTTCTCCCTCATCTTAAGGTCACCACTAATATTCTCCCTCATCTTAAGGTCAACTTAATATTTCTCCCTCATCTTAAGGTCACCTCTAATATTTCTCCCTCATCTTAAGGTCACCTCTAATATTTCTCCCTCATCTTAAGGTCACCTCTAATATTCCTCCCTCACCTTAAGGTCACCTCAAATATTTCTCCCTCATCTTAAGGTCACCTCTAATATTTCTCCCTCATCTTAAGGTCACCTCTAATATTCTCCCTCATCTTAAGGTCACCTCAATTATTTCTCCTTCATGTTAAGGTCACCTCTAATATTTCTCCCTGATCTTAAGGTTACCTCTAATATTTTCCCTGATCTTAAGGTCACCTCTAATATTTCTCCCTCATCTTAAGGTCACCTCTAATATTCCTCCCTCACCTTAAGGTCACCTCAAATATTTCTCCCTCATCTTAAGGTCACCTCTAATATTTCTCCCTCATCTTAAGGTCACCTCTAATATTTCTCCCTCATCTTAAGGTCACCTCAAATATTTCTCCTTCATGTTAAGGTCACCTCTAATATTTCTCCCTGATCTTAAGGTTACATCTAATATTTCTCCCTGATCTTAAGGTCACCTCTAATATTTCTCCTTCATGTTATGGTCACCTCTAATATTTCTCCCTCATCTCAAGGTCACCTCTAGTATTTCTCCGTCATACTTAGGTCACCTCTAATATTTCTCCCTCATCTTAAGGTTACCTCTAATATTTCTCCCTCATCTTAAGGTCACCTCTAATATTTCTCCGTCATCTTAAGGTCACCTCTAATATTTCTCTCCCATCTTAAGGTTACCTCTAATATTTATCCGTCATCTTCAGGTCACCTCTAATATCTCTCCTCCCTCACCTTAAGGTCACCTCTAATATTTCTCCGTCATCTTAAGGTCACCTCTAATATTTCTCCCTCATCTTAAGGTTACCTCTAATATTTCTCCCTCATCTTTAGGTTACCTATAATATTTCTCCCTCATCTTAAGGTTACCTCTAATATTTCTCCCTCATCTTAAGGTCACCACTAATATTTTTCCCTCATCATAAGGTCACCTCTAATATCTCTCCTCCCTCACCTTAAGGTCACCACTAATTTTTCTCTGTCGTCTTAAGGTCACCTCTAATATTTCTCCCTCATCTTAAAGTTACCTCTAATATTTCTCCCTCATTTTAAGGTTACCTCTAATATTTCTCCCTCACCTTAAGGTCACCTCTAATATTTCTCCGTCATCTTAAGGTCACCTCTAATATTTCTCCCTCATCTTAAGGTCACCACAAATATTTCTCTGTCATCTTGAGGTCACCTCTAATAATTCTCCGTCATCTTAAGGTCACCTCTAATATTTCTCCCTCATCTTAATATCACCTCTCATATTTCTCCGTCATCTTAAGGTCACCTCTATTATTTCTCCATCATCTTAAGGTTACCTCTAATATTTCTCCGTCATCTTCAGGTCACCTCTAATATCTCTCCTCCCTCACCTTAAGGTCACCTCTAATATTTCTCCCTCATCTTAAGGTTACCTCTCATATTTCTCCGTCATCTTCAGGTCACCTCTAATATCTCTCCTCCCTCACCTTAAGGTCACCTCTAATATTTCTCCGTCATCTTCAGGTCACCTCTAATATTTCTCCCTCATCTTAAGGTCAGCACTAATATTTCTCCCTCATCTTAAGGTCACCTCTAATATCTCTCCTCCCTCACCTTAAGGTCACCTCTAATATTTCTCCGTCATCTTCAGGTCACCTCTAATATTTCTCCCTCATCTTAAGGTCAGCACTAATATTTTTCCCTCATCTTAAGGTCACCTCTAATATCTCTCCTCCCTCACCTTAAGGTCACCAATAATATTTCTCCGTCATCTTAAGATCACCTCTAATATTTCTCCCTCATCTTAAGGTTACCTCTAATATTTCTCCCTCATCTTAAGGTCACCACTAATATTTCTCCCTTATCTTAAGGTCACCTCTAATATCTCTCCTCCCTCACCTTAAGGTAACCTCTAATATTTCTCCGTCATCTTAAGGTCACCTCTTATATTTTTCCCTCATCTTAAGGTCACCACTAATATATCTCCGTCATCTTCAGGTCACCTCTAATATCTCTCCTCCCTCACCTTAAGGTCACCTCTAATATTTCTCCCTTATCTTAAGGTTACCTCTCATATTTCTCCGTCATCTTCAGGTCACCTCTAATATCTCTCCTCCCTCACCTTAAGGTCACCTCTAATATTTCTCCGTCATCTTAAGTTCACCTCTAATATATCTCCGTCATCTTAAGGTCACCTCTAATATTTCTCCCTCATCTTAATATCACCTCTCATATTTCTCCGTCATCTTAAGGTCACCTCTATTATTTCTCCCTCATCTTAAGGTTACCTCTAATATTTCTCCGTCATCTTCAGGTCACCTCTAATATCTCACCTCCCTCACCTTAAAGTCACCTCTAATATTTCTCCCTCATCTTAAGGTTACTTCTCATATTTCTCCGTCATCTTCAGGTCACCTCTAATATCTCTCCTCCTTCACCTTAAGGTCACCTCTAATATTTCTCTGTCATCTTAAGGTCACCTCTAATATTTCTCCCTCATCTTAAGGTTACCTCTAATATTTCTCCGTCATCATCAGGTCACCTCTAATATTTCTCCGTCAACTTTAGGCCACCTCTAATATCTCTCCCTCATCTTAAGTTCACCTCTAATATTTCTCCGTCATCATCAGGTCACCTCTAATATTTCTCCCTCATCTTAAGGTCACGTCTAATATTTCTCCCTCATGTTAAGGTGACCTCTAAAATTCCTCCCTCATCTTAAGGTCACCTTTAATATTTCTTCCTCATGTTAAGGTCACCTCTAACATTTCTCCCTCATCTTAAGGTCACCTCTAATATTTCTCCATCATCTTCAGGTCACCTCTAATATCTCTCCTCCCTCATCTTAAGGTTACCTCTAATATTTCTCCCTCATCTTAAGGTCACCTCTAATATTTCTCCGTCATCTTCAGTCTCCTGCTTGCCTCCCTCACCTTAAAATTTGTCTTCTCTCATCTTGAGTCACCTCTGCTCTCTCCTCCCTCACCTTAAGTCACCTCACACCTCCTTCTCCCCTCCCCTTAAAATTTACCTCTGTCTTTCCTGTCCAAGTCACCTCTATGTCTCTCTCCCCTCACCCCTTAAGAGTCTCCATGTTCTCCCGTCATCTTCAGGTCACCTCTAATATTTCTCCCTCATCTTAAGGTCACCTCTAATATTTCTCCCTCATCTTAAGGTTACCTCTAATATTTCTTCCTCATCTTAAGGTCACCTCTAATATCTCTTCTCCCTCACCTTAAGGTCACCTCTAATATTTCTCCGTCATCTTCAGGTCACCTCTAATATTTCTCTCTCATCTTAAGGTCACCACTAATATTTTCCCTCATCTTAAGGTCACCTCTAATATCTCTCCTCCCCTCCTTAAGGTACCACCTAATATTTCTCCCATGTTTTAAAATCACCTTTGCTCCTTTCTACCTCATCTTAAGAGACACCTCTAATATTCTTCCTCATCTTAAGAATTACATATGTTCTCCTCATCATAAGAGTCACCACTAATATTCTCCTTATCTTGAGTCACCTCCTAATATCTCTCCTCCCTCACATAAAACCCACCTCTATCTTCTTGTCATCTCTTAAGAGTCACCTCTGCCTTTCTCCCCCTCATCTTATGGTCTGTCTCCGTCATCTAATATTTCTCCCTCATCTTGAAGTCACCTCTGCTCCTCTACGTCTCCCCCTCACCTTAGGTCACCTCCATCTTCTCCCTCACCTTAGGTTACCTCTATGTTCTCCCTAATCTTGGAGTCACCTCGCTCTCTCTCCTCCCTCACCTTAAGGTCACCTCTAATATTTCTCTGTCATCTTCAGGTCACCTATAATATTTCTCCCTCATCTTAAGGTCACCTCTACTATTTCTCCCTCATCTTAAGGTTACCTCTAATATTTCTCCCTCATCTTAAGGTCACCAATAATATTTCTCCGTCATCTTAAGATCACCTCTAATATTTCTCCCTCATCTTAAGGTTACCTCTAATATTTCTCCCTCATCTTAAGGTCACCACTAATATTTCTCCCTTATATTAAGGTCACCTCTAATATCTCTCCTCCCTCATCTTAAGGTCACCTCTAATATTTCTCCCTCACCTTAAGGTCACCACTAATATATCTCCGTCATCTTCAGGTCACCTCTAATATCTCTCCTCCCTTACCTTAAGGTCACCTCTAATATTTCTCCCTTATCTTAAGGTTACCTCTCATGTTTCTCCGTCATCTTCAGGTCACCTCTAATATCTCTCCTCCCTCACCTTAAGTTCACCTCTAATATTTCTCCGTCATCTTAAGTTCACCTCTAATATTTCTCCGTCATCTTAAGGTCACCTCTAATATTTCTCCCTCATGTTAAGGTCACCTCTAAAATTCCTCCCTCATCTTAAGGTCACCTTTAATATTTCTTCCTCATGTTAAGGTCACCTCTAACATTTCTCCCTCATCTTAAGGTCACCTCTAATATTTCTCCGTCATCTTCAGGTCACCTCTAATATCTCTCCTCCCTCATGTTAAGGTCACCTCTAATATTTCTCCGTCATCTTCAGGTCACCTCTAATATCTCTCCTCCGTCATCTTAAGGTTACCTCTAATATTTCTCCCTCATCTTAAGGTCACCTCTAATATTTCTCCGTCATCTTCAGGTCACCTCGAACATTTCCCCCTCACCTTATGGTTACCTGCAATATTTCTCCCTCATCTTGAGGTCACCTCAAATATCTCTTCTCCCTCACCTTAAGGTCACCTCAAATGTTTCTCCCTCACCTTAAGGTTACCTCTAATATTTCTTCCTAATCTTAAGGTCACCTCTAATATCTCTCCTCCCTCACCTTAAGGTCACCTCTAATATTTCTCCGTCATCTTCAGGTCACCTCTAATATTTCTCCCTCATCTTAAGGTCACCTCTAATATTTCTCCCTCATCTTAAGGTTACCTCTAATATTTCTTCCTCATCTTAAGGTCACCTCTAATATCTCTTCTCCCTCACCTTAAGGTCACCTCTAATATTTCTCCGTCATCTTCAGGTCACCTCTAATATTTCTCCCTCATCTTAAGGTCACCACTAATATTTTTCCCTCATCTTAAGGTCACCTCTAATATCTCTCCTCCCTCTCCTTAAGGTCACCACTAATATTTCTCCGTCATTTTAAGATCACCTCTAATATTTCTACCTCATCTTAAGGTTACCTCTAATATTTCTTCCTCATCTTAAGGTCACCACTAATATTTTTCCCTCATCTTAAGGTCACCTCTAATATCTCTCCTCCCTCACCTTAAGGTCACCTCAAATATTTCTCCGTCATCTTCAGGTCACCTCTAATATTTCTCCCTCATCTTAAGGTCACCTCTAATATTTCTCCCTCATCTTAAGGTTACCTCTAATATTTCTCCCTCATCTTAAGGTCACCTCTAATATCTCTTCTCCCTCATCTTAAGGTCACCACTAATATTCTCCCTCATCTTAAGGTCAACTTAATATTTCTCCCTCATCTTAAGGTCACCTCTAATATTTCTCCCTCATCTTAAGGTCACCTCTAATATTTCTCCCTCATCTTAAGGTCACCTCTAATATTCCTCCCTCACCTTAAGGTCACCTCAAATATTTCTCCCTCATCTTAAGGTCACCTCTAATATTTCTCCCTCATCTTAAGGTCACCTCTAATATTTCTCCCTCATCTTAAGGTCACCTCAAATATTTCTCCTTCATGTTAAGGTCACCTCTAATATATCTCCCTGATCTAAAGGTTACCTCTAATATTTCTCCCTGATCTTAAGGTCACCTCTAAAATTTCTCCCTCATCTTAAGGTCACCTCTATGTTCCTCTCACATAGGGTCACCTCCATCTTCTCCCCTCATCTTAGGTCACCTCATCTTCTCCCCTCATCTTAAGGTCACCTCTAATATTTCTCCCCTCTCATCTTAAGGTCTCTGTCTTCTCCACAGTCTTGGGGTTACATCTATGTTCTCCCCCAATCTTAGGTCCTCTAATATTTCTCTCCCCTTCCATGTTACAGTCACCTCTAATATTTCCTCTCATCTCAAGGTCACCTCAGTATTTCTCCGTCGCCACTTAGGTCACCTCTCCTTCTCCCTCATCTTAAGGTTACCTCTAATATTTCTCCCTCATCTTAAGGTCACCTCTAATATTTCTCCGTCATCTTAAGGTCACCTCTAATATTTCTCTCCCATCTTAAGGTTACCTTTAATATTTATCCGTCATCTTCAGGTCACCTCTAATATCTCTCCTCCCTCACTTTAAGGTCACCTCTAATATTTCTCCGTCATCTTAAGGTCACCTCTAATATTTCTCCCTCATCTTAAGGTTACCTCTAATATTTCTCCCTCATCTTTAGGTTACCTATAATATTTCTCCCTCATCTTAAGGTTACCTCTAATATTTCTCCCTCATCTTAAGGTCACCACTAATATTTTTCCCTCATCATAAGGTCACCTCTAATATCTCTCCTCCCTCACCTTAAGGTCACCACTAATTTTTCTCTGTCGTCTTAAGGTCACCTCTAATATTTCTCCCTCATCTTAAAGTTACCTCTAATATTTCTCCCTCATTTTAAGGTTACCTCTAATATTTCTCCCTCACCTTAAGGTCACCTCTAAAATTTCTCCGTCATCTTAAGGTCACCTCTAATATTTCTCCCTCATCTTAAGGTCACCACAAATATTTCTCTGTCATCTTGAGGTCACCTCTAATAATTCTCCGTCATCTTAAGGTCACCTCTAATATTTCTCCCTCATCTTAATATCACCTCTCATATTTCTCCGTCATCTTAAGGTCACCTCTATTATTTCTCCATCATCTTAAAGTTACCTCTAATATTTCTCCGTCATCTTCAGGTCACCTCTAATATCTCTCCTCCCTCACCTTAAGGTCACCTCTAATATTTCTCCCTCATCTTAAGGTTACCTCTCATATTTCTCCGTCATCTTCAGGTCACCTCTAATATCTCTCCTCCCTCACCTTAAGGTCACCTCTAATATTTCTCCGTCATCTTCAGGTCACCTCTAATATTTCTCCCTCATCTTAAGGTCAGCACTAATATTTCTCCCTCATCTTAAGGTCACCTCTAATATCTCCCCTCCCTCACCTTAAGGTCACCTCTAATATTTCTCCGTCATCTTCAGGTCACCTCTAATATTTCTCCCTCATCTTAAGGTCAGCACTAATATTTTTCCCTCATCTTAAGGTCACCTCTAATATCTCTCCTCCCTCACCTTAAGGTCACCAATAATATTTCTCCGTCATCTTAAGATCACCTCTAATATTTCTTCCTCATCTTAAGGTTACCTCAAATATTTCTCCCTCATCTTAAGGTCACCACTAATATTTCTCCCTTATCTTAAGGTCACCTCTAATATCTCTCCTCCCTCACCTTAAGGTAACCTCTATGTTCTCCCGTCTCTTAAGGTCACCTCTTATATTTTTCCCCCTCATCTTAGGTCCTAATATATCTCCCGTCACCTTAAGGTCACCTCTAATATTTCTCCCTCATCTTAAGGTCACCTCTAATATTTCTCCTTCATGTTAAGGTCACCTCTAATATTTCTCCCTCATCTGAAGGTCACCTCTAATATTTATCTGTCATCTTAAGGTCACCTCTAATATTTTTCCGTCATCTTCAGGTCACCTCTAATATTTCTCCGTTATCTTCAGGTCACCTCTAATATTTCTCCTTCATCTTAAGGTCACCTCTAATATTTCTCCCTCATCTTAAGGTCACCAATAATATTTCTCCCTCATCTCTTTCATGTTATGGTCACCTCTAATATTTCTCCCTCATCTGAAGGTCACCTCCAATATTTCTCCGTCATCCTCAGGTCACCTCTAATATTTCTCCCTCATCTTAAGGTTACCTCTAATATTTCTCCCTCATCTTAAGGTCACCTCTAATATTTCTCCGTCATCTTAAGGTCACCTCTGTATTTCTCTGTCATCTGCAGTCACCTCTAATATTTCTCCCTCAACTTAGGTTACCTCTAATATTTCTCCGTCATCATCAGGTCACCTCTAATATTTCTCCCATCCTTTGACCCTCTATATCTCCTCATCTTAAGATTCCTCCTAATATTTCTCCGTCATCATCAGGTTCACCTCTAATATTTCTCCCCTCATCTTAAGGTCGTCTATGTTCTCCCTCATGTTAAGGTCACTTCTAAAATTCCTCCCTCATCTTAAGGTCACCTTTAATATTTCTTCCTCATGTTAAGGCCACGTCTAACATTTCTCCCTCATCTTAAGGTCACCTCTAATATTTCTCCATCATCTTCAGGTCACCTCTAATATCTCTCCTCCCTCATCTTAAGGTTACCTCTAATATTTCTCCCTCATCTTAAGGTCACCTCTAATATTTCTCCGTCATCTTCAGGTCACCTCTAACATTTATCCCTCACCTTAAGGTTACCTGTAATATTTCTCCCTCATCATGAGGTCACCTCTAATATCTCTCCTCCCTCACCTTAAGGTCACGTCAAATATTTCTCCCTCACCTTAAGGTTACCTCTAATATTTCTCCCTTATCTTAAGGTCACCTCTAATATCACTCCTCCCTCACCTTAAGGTCACCTCAAATATTTCTCCGTCATCTTCAGGTCACCTCTAATATTTCTCCCTCATCTTAAGGTCACCTCTAATATTTCTCCCTCATCTTAAGGTTACCTCTAATATTTCTCCCTCATCTTAAGGTCACCTCTAATATCTCTTCTCCCTCACCTTAAGGTCACCTCTAATATTTCTCCGTCATCTTCAGGTCACCTCTAATATTTCTCCCTCATCTTAAGGTCACCACTAATATTTTTCCCTCATCTTAAGGTCACCTCTAATATCTCTCCTCCCTCTCCTTAAGGTCACCACTAATATTTCTCCGTCATTTTAAGATCACCTCTAATATTTCTACCTCATCTTAAGGTTACCTCTAATATTTCTTCCTCATCTTAAGGTCACCACTAATATTTTTCCCTCATCTTAAGGTCACCTCTAATATCTCTCCTCCCTCACCTTAAGGTCACCTCAAATATTTCTCCGTCATCTTCAGGTCACCTCTAATATTTCTCCCTCATCTTAAGGTCACCTCTAATATTTCTCCCTCATCTTAAGGTTACCTCTAATATTTCTCCCTCATCTTAAGGTCACCTCTAATATCTCTTCTCCCTCATCTTAAGGTCACCACTAATATTCTCCCTCATCTTAAGGTCAACTTAATATTTCTCCCTCATCTTAAGGTCCTTCTAACTTCCCTCCCTGTCTCCAAGGTCACCTCTTCTCCCTCATCTTAAGGTCACCTCAAATATTCCTCCCTAACTTTAAGGTCACCTCAAATATTTCTCCCACATCTTAAGGTCACCTCTAATATTTCTCCCTCATCTTAAGGTCACCTCTAATATTTCTCCCTCATCTTAAGGTCACCTCAATTATTTCTCCTTCATGTTAAGGTCACCTCTAATATTTCTCCCTGATCTTAAGGTTACCTCTAATATTTTCCCTGATCTTAAGGTCACTTCTAATATCTCTCCCTCATCTTAAGGTCACCTCTAATATTCCTCCCTCACCTTAAGGTCACCTCAAATATTTCTCCCTCATCTTAAGGTCACTTCTAATATTTCTCCCTCATCTTAAGGTCACCTCTAATATTTCTCCCTCATCTTAAGGTCACCTCTAATATTTCTCCTTCATGTTAAGGTCACCTCTAATATTTCTCCCTCATCTTAAGGTTACATCTAATATTTCTCCCTGATCTTAAGGTCACCTCTAATATTTCTCCTTCATGTTATGGTCACCTCTAATATTTCTCCCTCATCTCAAGGTCACCTCTAGTATTTCTCCGTCATACTTAGGTCACCTCTAATATTTCTCCCTCAACTTAAGGTTACCTCTAATATTTCTCCCTCATCTTAAGGTCACCTCTAATATTTCTCCGTCATCTTAAGGTCACCTCTAATATTTCTCTCCCATCTTAAGGTTACCTCTAATATTTATCCGTCATCTTCAGGTCACCTCTAATATCTCTCCTCCCTCACCTTAAGGTCACCTCTAATATTTCTCCGTCATCTTATGGTCACCTCAAATATTTCTCCCTCATCTTAAGGTTACCTCTAATATTTCTCCCTCAGCCTTAGGTTACCTATAATATTTCTCCCTCATCTTAAGGTTACCTCTAATATTTTTCCCTCATCTTAAGGTCACCACTAATATTTTTCCCTCATCATAAGGTCACCTCTAATATCTCTCCTCTCTCACCTTAAGGTCACCACTAATTTTTCTCTGTCGTCTTAAGGTCACCTCTAATATTTCTCCCTCATCTTAAAGTTACCTCTAATATTTCTCTCTCATTTTAAGGTTACCTCTAATATTTCTCCCTCACCTTAAGGTCACCTCTAATATTTCTCTGTCATCTTAAGGTCACCTCTAATATTTCTCCCTCATCTTAAGGTCACCACAAATATTTCTCTGTCATCTTGAGGTCACCTCTAATAATTCTCCGTCATCTTAAGGTCACCTCTAATATTTCTCCCTCATCTTAATATCACCTCTCATATTTCTCCGTCATCTTAAGGTCACCTCTATTATTTCTCCCTCATCTTAAGGTTGCCTCTAATATTTCTCCGTCATCTTCAGGTCACCTCTAATATCTCTCCTCCCTCACCTTAAAGTCACCTCTAATATTTCTCCCTCATCTTAAGGTTACTTCTCATATTTCTCCGTCATCTTCAGGTCACCTCTATGTCTCCTCTCTCACCCTTAAGTCACCTTTAACCTTCTCCCTCATCTTAGAGTACTTCTCATATTTCTCCATCATCTGAAGTCGCCTCTGTCTCTCTCTCCCCTTCACCTTAAAATCCTCCTGTCTTCTCTGTCATCTTAAGTCACCTCTGTCTTTCTCCCCTCATCTTAGGTACCTCGCTCTCCCGTCATCATCCAGGTCACCTCTGTCTCCCTCACCTTTAGGCCACCTCTAATATCTCTCCCTCATCTTAAGTTCACCTCTAATATTTCTCCGTCATCATCAGGTCACCTCTAATATTTCTCCCTCATCTTAAGGTTACCTGTAATATTTCTCCCTCATGTTAAGGTCACCTCTAAAATTCCTCCCTCATCTTAAGGTCACCTTTAATATTTCTTCCTCATGTTAAGGTCACCTCTAACATTTCTCCCTCATCTTAATATCACCTCTCATATTTCTCCGTCATCTTAAGGTCACCTCTATTATTTCTCCCTCATCTAAAGGTTACCTCTAATATTTCTCCGTCATCTTCAGGTCACCTCTAATATCTCATCTCCCTCACCTTAAGGTCACCTCTAATATTTCTCCCTCAATTTAAGGTTACGTCTCATATTTCTCCGTCATCTTCAGGTCACCTCTAATATCTCTCCTCCCTCACCTTAAGGCTACCTGTGTTTCATCTCTTGCTTGGTGCCTCTAATATTTCTCCCCTGTCTTAAGTTCACCTGTGCTCCTCTCTCCCCTCACCTTAAGTCTCTGTGTGTTTATCTCTGTCATCTTCAGGGCACCTCTAATATTTCTCCCTCATCTTAAGGTCACCTCTAATATTTCTCCCTCATCTTAAGGTTACCTCTAATATTTCTCCCTCATCTTAAGGTCACCTCTAATATCTCTGCTCCCTCACCTTAAGGTCACCTCTAATATTTCTACGTCATCTTCTGGTCACCTCTAATATTTCTCCCTCATCTTAAGGTCACCACTAATATTTTTCCCTCATCTTAAGATCACCTCTAATATCTCTCCTCCCTCACCTTACGGTCACCACTAATATTTCTCCGTCATCATAAGATCACCTCTAATATTTCTTCCTCGTCTTAAGGTTACCTCTAATATTTCTCCCTCATCTTAAGGTTACCTCTAATATTTCTCCCTCATCATAAGGTCACCACTAATATTTCTCCCTTATCTTAAGGTCACCTCTAATATCTCTCCCTCACCTTAAGGTCACCTCTAATATTTCACCGTCATCTTAAGGTCACCTCTAATATTTCTCCCTCATCCTAAGGTCACCACTAATATATCTCCGTCATCTAATATTTCTCCCTCATCTTGAGGTCACCTCTAATATCTCGTCTCCCTCACCTTAAGGTCACCTCAAATATTTCTCCCTCACCTTAAGGTTACCTCAAATATTTCTCCCTAATCTTAAGGTCACCTCAAATATATCTCCTTCCTCACCTTAAGGTCACCTCTAATATTTCTCCGTCATCTTCAGGTCACCTCTAATATTTCTCCCTCATCTTAAGGTCACTTCTAATATTTCTGCCTCATCTTAAGGTTACCTCTAATATTTCTCCCTCATCTTAAGGTCACCTCTAATATCTCTCCTCCCTCACCTTAAGGTCACCTCTAATATTTCTCCGTCATCTTCATGTCACCTCTAATATTTCTCCCTCATCTTAAGGCCACCACTAATATTTTTCCCTCATCTTAAGGTCACCTCTAATATTTCTCCTCCCTCACCTTAAGGTCACCACTAATATTTCTCCGTCATCTTAAGATCACCTCTAATATTTCTCCCTCATCTTAAGGTCACCTGTAATATTTCTCCCTCATCTTAAGGTCACCACTAATATATCTCCGTCATCTTGAGGTCACCTCTAATAATTCTCCCTCATCTTAAGGTTACCTCTAATATTTCTCCGTCATCTTCAGGTCACCTATAATATCTCTCCTCCCTCACCTTAAGGTCACCTCTAATATTTCTCCCTCATCTTAAGGTTACCTCTCATATTTCTCCGTCATCTTCAGGTCACCTCTAATATCTCTCCTCCCTCATCTTAAGGTCACCTCTAATATTTCTCCGTCATCTTAAGTTCACCTCTAATATTTCTCCGTCATCTTAAGGTCACCTCTAATATTTCTCCCTCATCTTAAGGTTACCTCTAATATTTCTCCGTCATCTTCAGGTCACCTCTAATAACTCTCCTCCCTCACCTTAAGGTTACCTCTAATATTTCTTCCTAATGTTAAGTTCACCTTTAACATTTCTCTCTCATGTTAAGGTCACCTCAAATATTTCTCCGTCACCTTAAGGTCACCTCTAATATTTCTCCATCATCTTAAGGTCACCTCTAGTATTTCTCCCTCATCGTAAGGTCACCACTAATATTCTCCCTCATCTTAAGGTCAACTTAATATTTTTCCCTCATCTTAAGGTCACCTTTAATATTTCTCCCTCATCTTCAGGTCACCTCTAATATTTCTCCCTCATCTTAAGGTCACCTCTAATATTCCTCCCTCACCTTAAGATCACCTCTAATATTTCTCCCTCATCTTAAGGTCACCTCTAATATTTCTCCCTCATCTTAAGGTCACCTCTAATATTTCTCCCTCATCTTAAGGTCACCTCAAATATTTCTCCTTCATGTTAAGGTCACCTCTAATATTTCTCCCTGATCTTAAGGTTACCTCTAATATTTCTCCCTGATCTTAAGGTCACCTCTAATATTTCTCCTTCATGTTATTGTCACCTCTAAAATTTCTCCCTCATCTCAAGGTCACCTCTAATATTTCTCCGTCATACTCACGTCACCTCTAATATTTCTCCCTCATCTTAAGGTTACCTCTAATATTTCTCCCTGATCTTAAGGTCACCTCTAACATTTCTCCTTCATGTTATGGTCACCTCTAATATTTCTCCCTCATCTTAAGGTCACTTCTAATATTTCTCCGTCATCTTAAGGTCGCCTCTAATATTTCTCTCCCATCTTAATGTTACCTCTAATATTTCTCCCTCATCTTAAGGTTACCTATAATATTTCTCCCTCATCTTAAGGTCACCTCTAATATTTCTCCCTCATCTTAATACCACCTCTCATATTTCTCCGTCATCTTAAGGTCACCTCTATTATTTCTCCCTCATCTAAAGGTTACCTCTAATATTTCTCCGTCATCTTCAGGTCACCTCTAATATCTCTCCTCCCTCACCTTAAGGTCACCTCTAATATTTCTCCCTCAATTTAAGGTTACGTCTCATATTTCTCCGTCATCTTCAGGTCACCTCTAATATCTCTCCTCCCTCACCTTAAGGCTACCTCAAATATTTCTCCCTCACCTTAAGGTTACCTCTAATATTTCTCCCTAATCTTACGGTCACCTGTAATATCTCTCCTCCCTCACCTTAAGGTCACCTCTAATATTTCTCTGTCATCTTCAGGGCACCTCTAATATTTCTCCCTCATCTTAAGGTCACCTCTAATATTTCTCCCTCATCTTAAGGTTACCTCTAATATTTCTCCCTCATCTTAAGGTCACCTCTAATATCTCTCCTCCCTCACCTTAAGGTCACCTCTAATATTTCTACGTCATCTTCTGGTCACCTCTAATATTTCT
>NW_024736403.1:0-30365 GCF_018991925.1 Homarus americanus
GGACTGCCTCCGACACTCCCAGGTACAACTCCGACACTCCCAGGTACAACTCCGACACTCCCAGGTACTCCACTGACATTCCTGGTGCACCTCGACCTCCCAGGTGCCCTCTGACACTCCCAGGTACACCTCTGACACTCTAGGTGCACCTCCTTCCTCCCAGGTGCACCTCTGACACTCCCAGGTATGCCTCTGACACTCCTAGATATTCCTCTGACACTCCTGGTACCTCTGACACTCCCAGGTACACCTCAGACACTCTCTGGTACCTCTCCAACCTCCCAGGTACACCTCTTTCACTCCTGGTTCTCCTGACCTCCCAGGCACACCTCAGACACTCCCAGGTACACCTCAGACACTGGGTACCTCTGACACTCCCTGGTACCTCAGACACTTCTGGTACACCTCTCACACTCTGGGTACCTCTCACCTCCCAGGTGCTCCTGTAACACTCTGGTGCTTCTCTGACAATCCCAGGTACACCTCTGATACTCCCAGGTACACCTCTGCAGCCTCCCAGGTCCGCCTCCGACACTCCCAGGTACAACTCTGACACTCCCAGGTACCTCCGACACTCCCAGGTACCTCTGACACTCCCAGGTACCTCCGATATTCCAGGTACACCTCGTGCTCACAGTACACCTTGAAACTCCCAGGTACTCCACTGACACCCTGGTACACCTCTGACATTCCTGTTACACCTCTGACACTCCCTAGATATTCCTCTGACACTCCCTGGTACACCTCTGACACTCCCAGGACACCTCTGATACTCCCAGGTACACTCTGACACTCCCAGATACACCTCCGATAATTCTTGCACACCTCCGATAATTCTCGGCACACCCTGACACTCGCTATACCTCTGACACTCTTTGGTTCACCTCTAGACTTGGTACAACTCTTGACACTCCCTGGTACACATCCGATATTCCCAGGTACACCTCCGATACTCCCAGGTACACCTTGAGACTTTGCACTTCACTGACACTCCTGGTCACTTTCACTGACACTCCCCTGGCATACCTCTGACATCCCGAGGCACTCCACTGACACCCCAGGCACACCTCTGATACCCCAGGCACACTCCTGACACCCAGGTCTGCCTCCTGACACTTGCACAACCTGACACTCCCAGGCACAACCTGACACCCCAGGTACTCCACTGACATTCCCTGGTACACCTCCGACACTCCCCAGGCACACCCTCTGACACTTCCCAGGTACACCTCTGACACTCTCTAAGGCACACCTCTGACACTCCCAGGCACACTCTGACACTTAAGTACCACTGACATTCCCTGGCACCTCTAACACCCCAGGCATGCCTGACACTCCCTGCAGACACACCTCTGATAATTCCAGGCACATTCTGACACTGCCAGGAACACCTCTGACACTGCCAGGCACACTCTGACAACCTTATGTCAGACACCTGTACACCTCCGACACTCTAAGCATGTACCACTGACACTTATGCTACCACTGGATATTCTGTAAACCTCCCATATTCTTGCACATCTCTGATACTCCTTGTGCACAATCTTTGAGACTCCCAGGTACTTCACTGACACCTCTGGCATACCTCTGTTATTCTCAGGCACACTCTCTGGCACCCCAGGCACACCTGTGATACCCCAGGCACACCTCTCTGGGACACTCCCAGGTCCGCCCGACACCCCAGCAGGCAGTCACAACCAGACACACTCCCAGGCAAACCTCCGATACCCATAGGCACACCTCCGACACTCCCAGGCAGGCATACCTCTGGACACTCCTAGATATTCTCCACAATCCCTGGTACACCTCTGACACCTGGCAGACCTCAGACACTCCCCTGGCACACCCCTGACACTCCCCAGGCACCCCCTCACCCCTGACACTCCCAGGCACACCTCAGACACTCCCCAGGCACACCTTCAGACACTCCCCAGGCACACCTCTGTCAATTCCCTGCCCACCTCAGACACTCCCAGTTACAACTCAGACACTCCTGGCAAACTCCATAGGCACCCCTGACACTCCCAGGATAGCCTCTGACACTCCCAGAGATATTCCTCACACCCCCTGCACACCCTGACACTCCAGGCACACCTCTGCAGGTCTCTGGCACACTCCTGACACCCCAGGTCAATCCTTTCACCCTGGTTCCCTGACACCCCAGGCACACCTCAGACACCCCAGGCACACCTCAGACACTCTGGTGCACACCTCTGACACTCTGCACACCTCAGACTGACTCTGTGCGCCACCTCCACACTGCAGGCACACCTCTCACACCCCAGGTGCACTCCTGTAACACTCTGCACTTTCTCTTGACACTCCCAGGTACACCTTTGATACTTCCAGGCACACCTCTGACACTCTGTGGCACGCCTCCCGAAACTCCCAGGCACAACCTGACACTCCCCAGTACAACCTCCGACACTCCCCAGGTACTCCACTGACATTCCCTGGCACACCCACACCCCAGCAGGCACACCCCTGACACCCCAGGTACACACCTCTGACACTCTAAGGCACACCTCTGACACTCCCCAGGCACACCTCCGACACTCCCCAGGCACACCTCTGACATTCCCAGGCACACTGATATTCCCCAGGCACACCTCCTGACACCTTGGTGCATTGACCCCTGAAACCCCAGGCACCCACTGACACCCTGGCACACCTCTGACATCTCTGTGTCACACCTCTGACTAGACTCTCCCCACACACCTGACTTCCTGCATGTTCCTGACACTTACTTGACACTCCTGATACTCCCAGGTGTCACCTCTGACACTCCTAGACACCTCCGATACTCCCCAGTACACCTCCGACAATTCTGTGCACACCTCTGACACTTCCAGGTACTCCTCTGACACTCCCTTGGTCTCTGAGATTCCCCAGGCACACCTCTGACACTCCCCAAGTACATATCTGATACTACCAGGCACACCTCCTGATATTCCTGGTGGCACACTCCGATAATCCCAGGCACACCCTTTGAGACTTCCAGGCACTCCACTGACACTCTGGCATACCTCCTGACATCCGATAAGCACCACCGACACCTATAAGTACCTCTGACACTCTTAGGCACACCCTGATACCTGCACCTCTGACACTCTAGGACTGCCTATAAGGCCAACCTGACACTTGCACACTCCGGACACCCCAGGCAAAACTCCCGACACCCCAGGCACCACTGACATTCCCTGGCACCTCCGACACTCCCAGGCACACTTGACACTCTAGGCACACCTATGACACTCTGCACACCTCTGACACTCCCCAGGCAATATTCCCCTGACACTCCCAGGCATACCTCTGACACTCCTAGATATTCCTCTGGGACAGCTCCCTTGGCACACTCTCTGACACTTCCAGGCACACCTCAGACACTCTCTGGTACACCTCTGACATCCCCAGGCACACCTCTTTCACTCTGGTTCTGACACTTGCACACTCTGGTGACACTCTGTACACTCCCCAGACACCCCAGGCACACCTCTGACACTCCCTGGCACACCAGACACCCCACACTCTGCAGGCACACCTCTCACACTCCCAGGTACTCTGTAACACTCCCTGTTTCTCTGACAATCCCAGGCACACCCTGATAGAATTCCAGGCACACCTCTCTGACACTCCCAGGTCCGCCTCCGACACTCCTATAGGCACAACTCTGACACTCCCAGGCACACCTCCGGGACACTCCCAGGTACACCCTGACACTCCCCAGGCACAGTTCCTCTGACACTCCCCAGGCACACCTCGAAATCTCTGCACACCTTTTGAAACCCCCAGGCACTCCACCGACACTTGCACACCTCTGACATTCTCAGTGCCACACCTCTGACACTCCCCACACACCTGGACACACTCCCCTGGCACACCTCTGACACTCTAGGACACCTCTGACACCCCAGGCACACCTCTCACACTCCCAAGATACACCTCCGATACCCCAGGCACACCTCCGATACTCCCAGGCACACTCTCTGACACTGCCAGGTACCTCTACACCTCTGACACTCCCCAGGTACACCTCCTGACACCCCCAGGCACACCTCTGACACTCCCAGGCACACCTCCGAAATCTCAGTACACCTCCGATACTCCCAGGTCCACCTTGAAACCCCAGGCACTTCACTGACACTCCTGGTCATACTCTGACATTCTGAGGCATCCACGACACCCCAGGCACACCTCTGATACCCCAGGTACACCTCTGACACTCCCCAGGTCTGCCTCCACACCAGGCACAACCTGACACCCCAGGTACAACCTGACACCCCCAGGTATCACCGACATTCCTGCACACCTCCCACCACCCCAGGCACACCTCTGACACCCCAGGCACACCTCTGACACTCTGGGCACACTCTGACACCCCCAGCAGCACCTCTGACACCCCTGCACTCCACTGACATTCCCTGCACACCCCTAACACTCCCAGGCACACGTCCGACACCCCAGATACACACCTCTGACACTCCCAGGCACATCTCTGACACTGCCAGGAACACCTCTGACACTGCCAGGCACAATTCCTGACAATCCCAGGTACTCCCATGACACCCAGGCACACCTCCGACACTCCCCAGGCTACCTCTGACACTCCCAGGCACACCTCCGATATTCCCCAGGTAAACCTCTGATATTCCCAGGTACACCTCTGATACTTCTTGTACACCCTTGAGACTTAGCACTTCACTGACACTCCCTGGATACCCTGTTATTCCCAGGCACACCCTCTGGCACTCCGCAGGCCACCTGTGATACCCCAGCCACCTCTGACACCCCAGGTCCGCCTGACACCCTGCCAACCTCAGACACCCCAGGTAAACCTCCGGATACCCATAGGCACACCTCCGACTCCCAGGTATACCTCTGACACTCTAGATATTCCTCTGACACTCCCTGCAGCACTCTGACACTCCCCAGGCACCCCAGACACTCCCTGGTACACCTCTGACACCCCAGGCACACCCTTTCACTCCCTGGTTCCCTCCCTGACACCCCAGGCACACCCTCCAGACACTCCCCAGGCACACCCCAGACACTCCCCAGGCACACCTCTGACACCCCTGGTCACACCCCAGACACCCCAGCTACAACTCAGACACCCCAGGTAAACCTCCGATACCACAGGTACACCTCTACACCCCAGGTATACTGACACCCCAGATATTCTCTGACACTCCCTGGTACACCTCTGACACCCCAGGTACACCTCCTTTCACTCCTGGTTCTCCCCTGACACCCAGGTACACCCTGGACACTCCCAGGCACACCCCAGACACCCCATGCACACCTCTGACACCCCTGGTACACCTCAGACACTCTCAGGCACACCTCTCACACCCTGCAGGTATACCTTCCCTACACTCCCAGGCACTCCTGCAACACTCCCTGGCACTTCTCTGACACCCCAGGTACACCCTGATACTCCCAGGTACACCTCTGACACTCCAGGTCCGCCTCCACACCCCAGGTACAACCTGACACTCCAGGCACAACCTGACACCCCAGGTACCACACTGACATTCCCCTGGCACACCTCCGGACACCCCAGTGGCCACCTCTGACACCCCAGGCACACCTCTGACACCTAAGGCACACCCCTGACACTCCCCAGGTACACCTCCTGACACCCCAGGTACACCCCTGACACCTTCAGGTACACCTCCGATATCTCCCAGGTACACCTCTGATACTCCCATGTACACCTTTTGAAACTCCCAGGTACCCACTGACACCCCTGGTACACCTCTGACCTTCCCAGTTGCCACCTCTGACACTCCCCACACACCTGACACTCCCCTGGTACACCTCTGACACTCCCAGGGACACTCTGATACCCCAGGTACACCTCTGACACTCCCAGATACACCTCCGATACTCCCCAGGTACACCTGACACTCCCAGGTCTGCCTCCGACACCCCAGGCACAACCTGACACCCCAGGTACAACCCGACACTCCCGGCACTCACCGACATTCCCCTGGTACACCTCCTGACACCCCCAGGCACACCTCCTGACACTCCCAGGCACACCTCCTGACACTTCTAGGTCACACCTCTGACACTCCCAGGCACACCTCTGACACTCCCAGGTATACCTCTGACACCTAGATATTCTCTTCACTCCCTGGTACACCTCTGACACCCCCAGGTATACCCCAGACACCTCTGGTACACCCCTGACCCCAGGTACACCTCTTTCAGTCCCTGGTTCTCCCCTGACACTCCCAAGCACACCCTCAGACACTCCCCAGGCACACCTCAGACACTCCCAGGCACACCTCTGACACTCCCTGGCACACCCTCAGACACCTCTAGGCACACCTCACACCTGCAGGCACACCTCAACTCCCAGGCACTCCTGTAACACCCCTGGTACTTCTCTGACACCAGGTACACCTCTGATACCCCAGGTACACACACCCTCTGACACCCCAGGTCCGCCTCCTGACACTCCCAGGTACAACTCCTGACACCCCAGGTACAACTCCGGACACTCCAGGTACTACACTGACATTCCCTGGTACACTCCGACACTCCCAGGTAGACCTCTGACACTCCCACACCTCTGATACTTTCCAAGGTACACCCTCTGACACTCCCCAGGCACACCTCCTGGACACTCCCAGGTACACCTCTGACACTCCCAGGCACACCTCCGAAATTCCCAGGTACACCTCCGATACCCCAGGCACACCTTGAAACCCCAGGTACTCCACCACACTCCTGGTACACCTCTGACATTCCCTGTCACCTCTGACACTCCTAGATATTCTCTGACACTCCCTGGTACACCTCTGACACTCCCAGGAACACCTCTGATACTCCCAGGCACTGACACTCCAGGATACACCTCCTGATATCCCAGGTACACCTCTGATACACCCAGGCCACCTCTGACACTCCCAGGTACCTCTGACACTTCTTGGTTCACCCTGAGACTCCAGGTACACCTTGACACTCCCTGGTACACATCCGATATTCCCAGGTACACCTCCGATATTCCCAGGTACACCTCCGATACTTCCCAGGTACACCTTGAGACTCCCAGGTACTTCTCGACATCCCTGGTATGTACCTCTGACATCTGGATGTACTCCCTCTGACACTCCCAGGACACCTCTGATACTCCCAGGTACACCTCTGACACTCCCAGGTCTGCCTCCGACACTCCAGGTACAACTCCTGACACTCCCAGGTACAACTCCGACACTCTGGTGGTACTCCACTGACGATTCCCTGGTACACCTCCTGACACCAGGTCGTTTCTTAATTCAGGTACACCTCTGACACTCCAGGTATACCTCTGACACCAGTTTCTCTGACACCCCTGGCCATCTGACACCCCAGGCACACCTCAGACCCTCTCCAGGTACACCTCTGACACTCCCAGGTACACCTCTCACTCCTGGTTCACCCTGACACTCCCAGGTCACCTCAGCACCTTGTACATACCTGACACTCCCAGGTACACCTCTGACACTCTGGTACCTCTGACACTCTAGGTACACCTCACACTCTCCAGGCACACCTCCTGACACTCCCAGGTACTCCTGTAACACTCCCTGGTACTCTCTCTGACACCAGGTACACCTCTGATACTCCCAGGTACACCCCTGACACTCCCAGGTCCGCCTCCGACACTCCCAGGTACAACCCGACACCCCAGGTACACCTGACACCCCAGGCACTCCACTGACATTCCCTGTACCTCCGACACTCTCAGGTACACCTCTGACACCCCAGGTACACCTCTGACACTCCCAGGTACACCTCTGACACTCCCAGGTACACCTCCGACACTCCCGGTAGTACCCACCTCTGACACTCCCAGGTACACCCCGATATTCCCAGGTACACCTCCGACACTCCCAGGTACACCTTGAGACTCCCAGGTACACCTCTGACACTCCTGGTACACCTCTCTGACATTCCCAGGTACACCTCTGACACTCCCAGATATCTTGACACTCCCAGGTACACCTCTCTGACACTCCCAGGTACACCTCTGACACTCCCCAAGTCACACCCTGACACTCCCAGGTACACCTCTGATACCCCAGGTACACCCGACACTCCCAGGTACACCTCTGACACCCCAGGTACTCCTCTGTGACACCTGGTTCACCCCTGACACTCCCAGGTACACCTCCGACACTCCCAGGTACACCTCTGACACTCCCAGGTACACCTCTGACATTCCCCACACCTCCTGACACTTCCCCAGGTACACCTTGAACTCCAGGTACTCCTCTGACACTCCTGGTACACCTCTGACACTCCCCAGTTACACCCTGACACTCCTAGATATTCCTCTGTGCTCCCTGGTACACCTCTGACACTCCAGGTACACCTCAGACACTCTCTGGTACACCTCTGACCTCCCAGGTACACCTCTTTCACTCCCTGGTTCTCCCCTGACACTCCCAGGTACACCTCAGACACTCCCGGTACCTCAGGCACTCCCAGGTACACCTCTGACACTCCCTGGGTACCTCAGACACTTCTAGGTACACCTCTCACACTCCCAGGTACACCTCTCACCTCCCAGGTACTCCTGTAACACTCCCTGGTACTTCTCTGACCTCCCAGGTACTCTTGTGGGTACCTCTGACACTCCCAGGCCGCCTCCGATACTCCCAGGTACAACTCAGACTTACTCCAGGTACACTCCGACCTCCCAGGTACTCACTGACACTCCCTGGTACACCTCCGACACTCCCAGGTACACCTCTGACACTCCCAAGGTACACCTCTGACACTCTAAGGTACACCTCTGACCTCCCAGGTACCTCCGGCCTCCCCAGGTACCTCTGACACTCCCAGGTACTCGATATTCCCAGGTACACCTCGTCTCCCAGGTACACCTTTGAAACTCCCAGGTACTCCACCGAACCTCCTGGTACACCTCTGACATTCCCAGTTACACCTCTGACACTCCCCCTTACACACTGACACTCCCTGTGCACCTCTGACACTCCCAGGGACACCTCTGATACTCCCAGGCCTCTGACACTCCTAGATACACCTCCGATACTCCCAGGTACACCTCCGATACTCCCAGGTACACCTCTGACACTCCAGGGCACTCCTCAGACACTCTTTGGTTCACCTCTGAGACTCCCAGGTACACCTCTGACACTCCTGGTACACATCCGATATCCCAGGTACACCTCCGATATTCCCAGGTACACCTCCGATACTTCCAGGTACCTTTGAGCTCCCAGGTGCTTCTGACACTCCCTGGTATACCTCTGACATTCCGAGGTACTCCTCTGACACTCCCAGGTACCCTCTGATACTCCCGTTCACCTCTGGCACTCCCAGGTCTGCCTCCGACACTCCCAGGTACACTCCGACACTCCCAGGTACAACTCCGATACTCCCAGGTACTCCACTGACATTCCTGGTGCCTCCGACACTCCAGGTACACCTCTGACACTCCCAGGTACACCTCTGACACTCCTAAGGTACACCTCTGACCTCCCAGGTACCTCTGACCTCCCAGGTACTCCACCGCCACTCCCAAGGGCTCCTCTGACACTCTTTGGTTCACCTCTGAGACTCCCAGGTACACCTCTGACACTCCCAGGGACACCTCTGATACTCCCAGGTACACCTCTGACACTCCCAGATACACCTCCGATACTCCCAGGTACACCTCCGATACTCCCAGGTACACCTCTGACACTCCCAGGTACTCCTCTGACACTCTTTGGTTCACCTCTGAGACTCCCAGGTACACCTCTGACACTCCCTGGTACACATCCGATATTCCCAGGTACACCTCCGATATTCCCAGGTACACCTCCGATACTCCCAGGTACACCTTTGAGACTCAGGGTACTTCACTGACACTCCTGGTATACCTCTGACATTCCAGGAAGTACTCCTCTGACACTCCAGGTACACCTCTGATACTCCCAGGTACCTCTGACACTCCCAGGTCCGCCTCCAACACTCCCAGGTACAACTCCGACACTCCCAGGTACTCCACTGACATTCCCTGGTACACTCGACACCTGGTACCTCTGACACTCCCAGGTACCTCTGACACTTCAGGTACCTCTGACACTCCCAGGTACACCTCTGACACTCCCAAGTACTCACTGTCATTCCCTGGTACACCTCTGCACTCCCAGGTATACCTCTGACCTCCTAGATATTCCTCTTCCTGGTACCTCCGGCCTCCCAGGTACCCTCAGACCTCCCTGGTACACCTCTGACACTCCCAGGTACACCTCTTTCACTCCCTGGTTCTCCCCTGACACTCCCAGGTACACCTCAGTCACTCCCAGGTACACCTCAGACACTCCCAAGTACACCTCTGGCCTCCCTGGTACACCTCAGACACTTCTAGGTACACCTCTCACACCTCGCGGTACCTCACCTCCCAGGCCTCCTGTGCTGCTCCTGGTACTTCTCTGCAATCCCAGGTACACCTCTGACACTCCCAGGTTCACCTCCACAGGTACACCTCCGATGCTCCAGGTACACCTTTGAGACTCCCAGGTACTCCACTGACACTCCTGGTACACCTCTGACATTCCCGGTTACACCTCTGAAACTCCCAGTTACATGAGCCTCCCTGGTACACCTCTGAAACTCCCAGGTACACCTCTGATACTCCCAGGTACACCTCTGACACTCCCAGATACACCTCCCGTGCTCCCAGGTACACCTCCGATACTCCCAGGCACCTCTGACTCCCAGGAACTCCTGACACTCTTTGGTTCACCTCTGAGACTCCCAATGCCTCTGCACTCCTTGGTACACATCCGATACTCATAGGTACACCTCTGACCTCCAGGTATCACCTAAGACACTCCCAGGTATTCCTCTGACACTCCCTGGTACACCTCTGACCTCCCAGGCTCCTCTGACCTCTTTGGGTTTCACCTCTGAGACTCCCCGGTACACCTCTGACACTCCTGGTACACATCCGATATTCCCAGGTACACCTCCGGTATTCCCAGGTACACCTCCGATACTCCCAGGTACACCTTTGAGACTCCCAGGTACTTCACTGACCTCCCTGGTATACCTCTGACATTCCCAGGTACTCCTCTGCTCCCAGGTACACCTCTGATACTCCCAGGTACACCTCTGACACTCCCAGGTCCGCCTCCGACACTCCCAGGTACAACTCCGACACTCCCAGGTACAACTCCGACACTCCCAGGTACTCCACTGACATTCCCTGGTACACCTCCGACACTCCCAGGTACACCTCTGGCCTCTCAGGTACACCTCTGACACTCTAAGGGACCTCGACCTCCCAGGTACTGCTTGCTCCCCAGTACTCCACTGACTCCCTGGTACACCTCTAACACTCCCACACGTCGCCTCCCAGATACCTCCTGACACTCCCAGGTACATCTCTGACTGCCAGGAACACCTCTGACACTGCCAGGTACACCTCTGACAATCCCAGGTACTCCTGTGACCTCCAGGTACCTCCGACACTCCCAGGTATGCCTCTGCCTCCCAGGTACCTCCGATATTCCCAGGTACACCTCCGATATTCCCAGGTACACCTCTGATACTCCCAGGTACACCTTTGAGACTCCCAGGTACTCCACTGACCTCCCTGGTACACCTCTGACCTCCCAGGTACTCCTCTGACACTCTCTGTTTCACCTCTGAGACTCCCAGGTTCAACCTCTGACCTCCCTGGTACACCTCCGATATTCCCAGGTACACCTCCGATATTCCCAGGTACACCTCCGATACTCCCAGGTACACCTTTGAGACTCCCAGGTACTTCCTGACCTCCCTGGATACCTCTGTTATTCCAGGTACCTGGCACTCCCAGGTACACCTCTGATACTCCCAGGTATACCTCTGACACTCCCAGGTCCGCCTCCGACACTCCCAGTTACAACTCAGACACTCCCAGGTAAACCTCCGATACCCATAGGTACACCTCTGACACTCCCAGGTATACCTCTGACACTCCTAGATATTCTCCCAACATCGTACACCTCCTCCAGGTACACCTCAGACACTCTTTGGTACACCTCTGACCTCCCAGGTACCTCTTTCCTCCCTGGTTCTCCCCTGACACTCCCAGGTACACCTCAGACACTCCCAGGTACACCTCAGACCTCCCAGGTACACCTCTGACCTCCCTGGTACACCTCAGACACTCCCAGTTCAACTCAGACACTCCCAGGGTAAACCTCCGATACCCCATGGGTGCACCTCTGACACTCCCAGGTATACCTCTGACACTCCTAGATATTCCTCTGACACTCCTGGTACACCTCGGCCTCCCAGGTACACCTCAGACACTCTCTGGTACACCTCTGACCTCCCAGGTACCTCTTTCACTCCCTGGTTCTCCCCTGACCTCCCAGGTACCTCAGACACTCCAGGTACCTCAGACACTCCCATGTACACCTCTGACACTCCTGGTACACCTCAGACACTTCTGGTACACCTCTCACACTCGCAGGTACACCTCTCACACCTCCCAGGCCTCCTGTAACACTCCCTGGTGCTTCTCGCCTCCAGGTACACCTCTGATGCTCCCAGGTACACCCCTGACACTCCCAGGTCCGCCTCCGACACTCCCAGGTACAAGCTCGACACTCCCAGGTACACTCCACTCCAGGTACACACCTTTCCTGGTACACCTCCATCACTCCCGGTACCCTCTGACACTCCCAGCACTCCCAGGTACACCTCTGACACTCCCAGGTGCACCTCCGACACTCCCAGGTACACCTCTGACACTCCAGGTACACCTCCGATATTCCCAGGTACACCTGCCTCCCAGGTACACCTTTGAAACTCCCAGGTACTCCACAACACTCTGGTACACCTCTGACATTCCCAGTTACACCTCTGACCTCCCCTTACACACCTGACACTCCCTGGTACCTCTGACACTCCCGAGACACCTCTCTGATACTCCCAGGTACACCTCTGACACTCCCAGATACCTCCATGCTCCCAGGTACCTCCCGATACTCCCAGGTACACCTCTGACACTCCCAGGTACTCCTCTGACACTCTTTGGTTCACCTCTGAGATTCCCAGGTACACCTCTGACACTCCCTGGTACACATCCGATATTAGGTACACCTCCGATATTCCCAGGTACCTCCGATACTCCAGGTACCTTTGAGACTCCCAGGTACTTCTGACACTCCTTATCTCTCATTCGAGGTCTCCTCTGACTTCTCTGGTTGCCTCTGATACTCCCAGGTACACCTCTGACCTCCCAGGTACTCCTCCGGCTCCCAGGTACAACTCCCGACACTCCCAGTACAACTCCGGCTCTCCCAGGTACTCACTGACATTCCTGGTACCTCGAAACTCCCAGGTACACCTCTGACCTCCCGGTTCCTCTGACACTCCAAGGTACCTCCTGACACTCCAGGTGCCTCTACCTCCCAGGTATACCTCTGACACTCCGAATATTCTCTGACCTCCTGGTACCTCTGACACTCCCAGGTACACCTCAGACACTCTCTGGTACCTCTGACACTCCCAGGTACCTCTTTCCTCCTGGTTCTCCCCTGACCTCCCAGGTACCAGACACTCCCACCTCAGACTCCCAGTACACCTCTGACACTCCTGGTACACCTCAACACTTCCCAGTTTACCTCTCACCTCTGAGTACACCTCACACTCCCAGGCCCACTCTGCACTCTGGTACTTCTCTGACAATCCCAGGTACACCTCTGTCTCCCAGGTACACCTCTGACACTCCAGGTCGCCTCCCGGCTTCTCCAGGTACAACTCCCAGCACTCCCAGGTACACCTCCGACCTCCCAGGTACACCTCCGAACCTCCCAGGTACACCTCCCATACTTCCCAGGTACCTCCGATACTCCCAGGTACACCTTTGAAACTCCCAGGTACTCCACCTGACACTCCTGGTACACCTCTGACATTCCCTGTTACACCTCTGGCACTCCTAGATGTTCTCTGACACTCCCTGGTACACCCCTGCCACCTCCCAGGGATCCTCTGTCTCCCAGGTACACCTCTGACCTCCCAGATACACCTCCGATACTCCCAGGTACACCTCCGATACTCCCAGTACACCTCTGCACTCCCAGGTACTCCTCTGACACTCTTTGGTTCACCTCTGAGACTCCCAGGTACACCTCTGACACTCCCTGGTACACATCCGATATTCGAGTACACCTCATTCCCAGGTACACCTCCGATACTCAGGTACTCGCTTTGGGGCTTCCAGGCCTTCTGGCCTCCTGGTACATCCTCTGACATTCCAGTGCTCACTGACACTCCAGTACCCTCAGGTCTCCCAGGTACACCTCTGACCTCCCAGGTCTGCCTCCGACACTCCCAGGTACAACTCCGACACTCCCAGGTACAACTCCGACACTCCCAGGTACTCACTGACATTCCCTGGTACACCTCCGACCTCCCAGGTACACCTCTGACACTCCCAGGTACACCTCTGACACTCTGGTACCTCTGGCCTCCCAGGTACCTCTGACCTCCCAAGTGCTCACTGACATTCCCTGGTACCTCACTCTCCCAGGTACACGTCACACTCCCCAGATACACCTCTGACACTCCCAGGTACATCTCTGACACTGCCAGGAACACCTCTGCACTGCCAGGTACACCTCTGAGCAATCCCAGGTACTCCTGTGACACTCCAGGCACCTCCGACCTCCCAGGTATACCTCTGACACTCCCAGGTACACCTCCGATATTCCAGGTAAACCTCCGGTATTCCCAGGTACACCTCTGATACTCCCAGGTACACCTTTGAGACTCCCAGGTGCTTCACTGACACTCCTGGTATACCTCTGTTGTTCCCAGGTACACCTCTGGCTGCTCCAGGTACACCTGTGATACTCCCAGGTACACCTCTGACTCCCAGTCACCTCCCGTGCTCCAATTCTTTCAGACCTCCCAGGTAAACCTCCGTACCCCTAGGTAGCCTCCGACTCTCCCAGGTATACCTCTGACACTCCTAGATATTCCTCTGACTCTCCTGGTACACCTCTGCACTCCCAGGTACACCTCAGACACTCCTGGTACACCTCTGACCTCCCAGGTACACCTCTTTCACTCCCTGGTTCTCCTGACACTCCCAGGTACCTCAGACACTCCCAGGTACCTCAGACACTCAGGTACACCTCTGACACTCCTGGTACACCTCAGACACTCCCAGTTACAACTCAGACACTCCCAGGTAAACCTCCGATACCCGCGACCTCTGACACTCCAGGTATGCCTCTGACACTCCTAGATATTCTCCTGGCCTCCTGGTACACCTCGGCCTCCCAGGTACCTCTTTCCTCCCTGGTTCTCCCCTGACACTCCCAGGTACACCTCAGACACTCCCAGGTACACCTCAACCTCCCATGTTGCCTCTGGCTCCTGGTACCACCTCAGACACTTCTAGGTACACCTCTCCACACTCCTGGGTACACCTCTCCTCCCAGGTACTCCTGTAACACTCCCTGGTACTTCTCTGACCTCCCAGGTACCTCTGATACTCCCAGGTACACCTCTGACACTCCCAGGTCCCACTCCGACACTCCCAGTACAACTCCGACACTCCCAGGTACAACTCCGACCTCCCAGGTACTACACTGACATTCCCTGGTACACCTCCGACACTCCCAGGTCCACCTCTCAACACTCAGGTACACCTCTGACACTCTAAGTACACCTCTGACACTCCCAGGTACCTCCGACACTCCCAGGTACCTCTGAGCACTCCCAGGTACCTCCGATATTCCCAGGTACACCTCCCGTACTCCCATGTACACCTTTGAGCTCCCAGGTACTCACTGACCTCCTGGTACACCTCTGACCTTCCCAGTTACACCTCCGCAGCCTCCCCCTTACACACCTGACACTCCTGGTACACCTCTGACACTCCCAGGGACACTCTGATACTCCCAGGTACCTCTGACCTCCCAGATACCTCCGATGCTCCCAGGTACACCTCTGACATCCTCAGGTCCGCCTCCGACACTCCCAGGTACAACTCCGACACTCCCAGGTACAACTCGACACTCCCAGGTACTACACTGACATTCCTGGTACACCTCCGACCTCCCAGGTACACCTCTGACCTCCCAGGTACACCTCTGACACTCTAAGGTACACCTCCTGACCTCCCAGGTACACCTCAGATATTCCCAGGTACCTCCCGTGCTCCCAGGTACCTTCGAAACTCCCAGGTACTCCACTGACACTCCTGGTACACCTCCCAGCCTTCCCAGGTACACCTCTGACACTCCCTTACACTGACCTCCCTGTTGCCTCCAGCACTCCCAGGTACACCTCTGACTCTCCCAGGTACACCTCCTGACACTCCCAGGTACACCTCCGTGCTCCCAGGTACAACTCCGACACTCCCAGGTACAACTCCGACCTCCAGGTGCTCACTGACATTCCTGGTACACCTCCACTCCCAGGTACCTCTGACCTCCAGGTACACCTCTGACACTCAAAGGTTGCCTCTGACACTCCCAGGTACACCTCTGACCTCCCAGGCCTCAGTACTCCTGAATATTCCCTCTGTCTCCTGGTACCTCTCGTGCTCCCAGGTACACCTCAGGCCTCTGGTACACCTCTGACCTCCCAGGTACCTCTTTGATCCCTGGTTCTCCTGACACTCTCCCGTGCACCTCAGACACTCCCAGGTACACCTCAGACACTCCCAGGTACACCTCTGACCTCCTGGTACACCTCAGACACTTCTAGGTACCTCTCACACTCCTGGTACACCTCTCCTCCCAGGTACTCCTGTAACACTCCCTGGTACTTCTCTGACACTCCCAGGTACACCTCTGATACTCCAGGTACACCTCTGAGCACTCCCAGGTCCGCCTCCGACACTCCCAGGTACAACTCCGACACTTGGTACAACTCCGACACTCCCAGGTGCCACTTGTTCCTGGTACACCTCCGACACTCCCAGGTACACCTCTGACCTCCCAGGTACACCTCTGACACTCTGGGTACACCTCTGACCTCCCAGGTACATCCGCCTCCAGGTACCTCTGGCTCTCCAGGTACACCTCCCATTCAGGTCACCTCCGTCTCCCAGGTACACCTTTGACTCCCAGGTACTCCCCAGCACTCCTGGTATGCCTCTGACATTCCCTGTTACACCTCTGACACTCCTAGATATTCCTCTGACACTCCTGGTACCTCTGACTCCCAGACACCTCTGTTACTCTCCCAGGTACCTCTGACACTCCCAGATACACCTCCGTGCTCCAGGTACACCTCCGATTACCCAGGTACACCTCTGACGTCTCGGTACTCTCTGACACTCTTTGGTTCACCTCTGAACTCCCAGGTACCTCTGACACTCCCTGGTACACATCCGATATTCCCAGGTGCACCTCCGATATTCCCAGGTACACCTCCACGTCTCCCAGGTACCTTTGAGACTCCCAGGTGCTTCACTGACACTCCTGGTATACCTCTGACATTCCAATGTACTCCTCTGACCTCCCAGGTACCCTCTGATGCTCCCAGGTACACCTCTGACCTCCCAGGTCTGCCTCCGACACTCCCAGGTACAACTCGACCTCCCAGGTACAACTCCACACTCCCAGGTACTCCCACTGACATTCCTGGTACCTCCGACATCCAGGCCTCTGGCCTCCCAGGCCTCCCAGCTTGCTCCCAGGTACCTCTGACTCCTAGATATTCCTCTGACATCTGTGCCTCTGACCTCCCAGGTACACCTCAGACACTCTCTGGTACACCTCTGAGCACTCCTAGGTACCTCTTTCTCCTGGTTCTCCCTGACACTCCCAGGTACACCTCCAGACACTCCCAGGTACCTCAGACACTCCCAGGTACCTCTGACACTCCCTGGTACCTCAGTCACATTTCCTCTCACACTCACAGGTACACCTCTCACACTCCCAGGTACTCCTGTAACACTCCCTGGTGCTTCTCTGGCCTCCCAGGGACACCTCTCTGTCTCCCAGGTACACCTCCCACACTCCCAGGTCCACCTCCGACACTCCCAGGTACAACTCCGGCCTCCCAGGTACCAGCCAGCCTCCCAGGTACCTGACATTCCTGGTACACCTCCGACACTCCCAGGTACACCTCTGACACTCCCAGGTACACCTCTGACACTCACAGGTGCCCCCTCCCAGCACTCAGGTACACCTCCGGCATCCCAGGTACCTCTGCCTCCCAGGTACACCTCCAGTGTTCCCGTGCCTCGATATTTCGCCACCACTTCCAGAAACTCCCAGTACTCCACTGACACTCCTGGTACACCTCTGACATTCCCTGTTACACCTCTGACACTCCTAGATACACCTCTGACACTCCTGGTACCTCTGACCTCCCAGGGACACCTCCTTTCCCAGTCTCTGACACTCCCAGATGCACCTCCGGTGCTCCCAGGTACCTCCAGTCTCCCAGGTACCTTTGAGACTCCCAGGTACTTCACTGACCTCCTGGTATACCTCTGACATTCCGAGGTACTCCTCTGACACTCTAGGTACCTCTGACCTCCCAGGTACACCTCTGACCTCCCAGGTCTGCCTCAACCTCCCAGGTACAACTCCGACTCCCAGGTACAACTCCGACCTCCCAGGTACTCCACCTGACATTCCCTGGTGCCTCCGACACTCCCAGGTACCTCTGACACTCCCAGGTACACCTCTGACCTCCTGAGTCCTCCTGACACTCCCAGGTACACCTCTGACCTCCCGTGCTCACTGACATTCCTGGTACACCTCTAACGCTCCCAGGTACATCCGACACTCCCAGATACACCTCTGACCTCCCAGGTACATCCTCTGGTACCTCAGACACTTCTAGAGCCTCTCACCTCCGCAGGTACACCTCTCACACTCCCAGGTGCTCTGTAACCTCCCTGGTGCTTCTCTGAGCACTCCCAGGTACACCTCCTGACCTCCCAGGTTCACCTCCGATGTTCCCGGGCACACCTCCGATGCTCCCAAGTACACCTTGGAGACTCCCAGGAACTCCACTGACACTCACCATTTTCTCATTCCCGGTTTCACCTCCTGCTGAAACTCTCCCAGTTACACCCCTGACACTCCCTGGTGCACCTCTGACCTCCCAAGGTACACCTCTGATGCTCCCAGGTGCACCTCCTGACACTCCCAGATACCTCCAAATACTCCCAGGTGCACCTCCAGCTACTCCCAGGTACCTCTGGCCTCCCAGGAACTCCTCCTGACACTCCTTTGGTTCCTCTGAGACTCCCAAGTACACCTCTGGCCTCCTTGGTACCCCACATCAAATGCTCATAGGTACACCTCTGACACTCCCAGGTATACCTAAGACACTCTCATTCCTCTGACCTCCCCTGGTACACCTCTGACACTCCCAGGTGCTCCTCTGTTGCTCTTTGGTTCACCTCTGAGACTCCCCGGTACACCTCTGACCTCCCCCTGGTACACATCCGATATTCCCAGGTACACCTCCGATATTCCCAGGTACACCTCCGATACTCCCAGGTACACCTTTGAGACTCCCAGGTGCTTCACTGACACTCCCCTGGTATACCTCTGACATTCCCAGGTGCTCCTCTGACACTCCCAGGTACCTCTGATGCTCCCAAGGTACGCCCTCTGGCCTCCCAGGTCCGCCTCCCGACCTCCAGGTACAACTCGACACTCAGTCCGCTCGACACTCCCAGGTACTCCACTGACATTCCTGGTACACCTCCGACCTCCCAGGTACACCTCTGACTGCTCTCAGGTACACCTCTGACACTCTAAGGTATGTCTGGCATCACGGTACCACCTCTGGCCTCCCAAGTGCCACTGACATTCCTGGTACACCTCTAACACTCCCAGGTACACGTCCGACACTTCAGATTCACCTCTGTCTGGGTACATCTCTGACACTGCCAGGAACACCTCTGACACCAGGTACCTCTGGTAATCCCAGGTACTCCTGTGACCTCCAGGTGCACCTCCGGCCTCCAGAACCACCTCTGGCCTCCCAGGTACACCTCCGAGTTTTCCCGGTACACCTCCACGATATTCCCAGGTACACCTCTGATGCTCCCAGGTACACCTTTGAGACTCCCCAGGTACTCCACTGACCTCCCTGGTACACCTCTGACACTCCCAGGTGCTCCCTCCTGACCTCTCTGTTTCACACCTCTGAGACTCCCAGGCACCAGCCTCTGACACTCCCTGGTACCTCGATGTTCCCAGGTACACCTCCGATATTCCCAGGTACACCTCCATTTTTAAGGTACACCTTTGAGACCAGGTACTTCACTGACCTCCTGGTATGCCTCTGTTATTCCCAGGTACACCTCTGGCACTCCCAGGTGCACCTCTGATGCTCCCAGGTACACCTCTGTGCTCCCAGGTCACCTCCCGACACTCCCAGTTACAACTCAGACACTCCCAGGTAGACCTCCACGATACCCCTTAAGGCCTCGGCACTCCCATGTATACGTCTGGCCTCCTAGATATTCCTCCTGGCCTCCCTGGTACACCTCCTGACACTCCCAGGTACACCTCAGACACTCCCTGGTACACCTCTGTTTTCCAGGTACACCTCTTTCCTCCTGGTTCTCCCCTGACCTGCTCCCAGGCCTCAGACTCCCAGGTACCTCAGGCCTCCCAGGTACCTCCTGACACTCCCACCATTTTGCCTCAGAACCTCCCAGTTCCGCTCAGACACTCCCAGGTGAAGCCTCCGATGCCATGGGTACACCTCTGACCTCCCAGGTGCCACCTCCTGACGCTCCTAGATGTTCCTCCTGACACTCCCTGGGCCACACCTCTGATGCTCCCAGGTACACCTCGGGCCACTCTGGTACACCTCCTGGCACTCCCAGGTACACCTCTTTCACTCCTGGTTCTCCCTGGCCTCCCAGGTACACCTCAGGCCTCCCAGGTACACCTCAGACCTCCCAGGTACACCTCAGCCTCCCTGGTACACCTCAGACCTTCTCAGTACACCTCTCACACTCATGGTGCCTCTCTCTCACACTCCCAGGTACTCCTGTAACACTCTGGTGCTTCTCTGGGCACTCAGGTACACCTCCGATACTCCCCAGGTACACCTTTGGAAACTCCCAGGGCCTCACTGGCCTCCTAGATATTCTCTGACACTCCCTGGTACACCTCCTGAGCCTCCCAGGGACACCTCTGGTCTCCCAGGTACCTCTGGCCTCCCAGGTGCTTCACCTGACCTCCCTGGTATCACCTCTGACATTCCCGAGGTGCTCCTCCTGACCTCCCAGGTACACCTCTGTGATGCTCCCAGGTACACCTCCCCTGGCCTCCTGGTCCTCAGGCACTCCAGTTACGCTCCGACCCTCCCCAGGTGCTCCTCTGACACTCCCAGGTACGCCTCCAGATACTCCCCGGTGCACCTCTGGCCTCCCAGGGCTCCTCTGACACTCTTTTGGTTCACCTCTGGGGATTCTGGTACCTCTGACACTCCCTGGTACACATCCGATATTCCCAGGTACACATCCGATGTTCAGGTACACCTCGATACTCCCAGGTACACCTTTGAGACTCCCAGGTACTTCACTGACATCTCCCTGGTATATGCCTCTGACGTCCGGTACTCCTCTGACACTCCCAGTACACCTCTGATACTCCCAGGTACCTCTGACCTCCCAGGTCTGCCTCCGACACTCCCAGGTACAACTCCGACACTCCCAGGTACAACTCCGGCCTCCCAGGTGCTCCACTGACATTCCTGGTACACCTCCGTGCTCCCAGGTACCTCGGCACTCCCAGGTACACCTCGACACTCTAAGGTACATCTCGGCCTCCAGGTACACCTCTGACACTCCCAAGTACTCCACTGACATTCCTGGTACACATCCTAACTCCCAGGTACACGTCCGACACTTCCAGATACACCTCTGACCACTCCCAGGTACATCTCTGAGCACTGGGAACTCCTCTGAGCACTGCCAGGTACGCCTCAGACACTCCAAGTACACCTCTGACACTCCTGGTACACCTCAGACACTTCTAGGTACACCTCTCACACTCTGGGTACCTCTCACACTCCCAGGTACTCTGTAACCTTGCTCCTGGTGCTTCTCGGCCTCCCAGGTACACCTCTGGCTTGCTCCCAGGTTCACCTCCGATATTCCCAGGTACACCTCCGATACTCCCAGGTACACCTTTGAGACTCCCAGGTGCTCCACTGACCTCCTGGTGCCTCTGACAATTCCCAGTTACAACTCTAAAACTTGATTACACCCCTGACACTCCCTGGTACCACCTCTGGCCTCCCAGGTCACACCTCCTGATCCTCCCAGGTACACCTCGGCCTCCCAGATACCTCCAAATGCTCCCAGGTACATCTCCGATACTTCCAGGTACACCTCTGACCTCCCAGGAACTCCTCCTGACACTCTTTGGTTCACCTCTGAGACTCCCAAAGTACCTCTGGCCTCCTTGGTACACATCCGATACTCATAGGTACCTCTGGCCACTCCCAGGTACCTAAGACGCCTCCCTGGGTATTCCTCTGACCTCCCTGGTACACCTCTGTTGACACTGCCAGGTACTCCTCTGACACTCTTTGGTTCACCTCTGAGACTCCCGGTACACCTCGGCCTCCCTGGTACACATCCGATATTCCCAGGTGCCTCCGATATTCCCAGGTACACCTCCATTCTCCACAGGTGCACCTTTGAGACTCCCAGGTGCTCACTGACACTCCCTGGTATGCCTCTGACGTTCCCAGGTACTCCTCTGAGCCTCCCAGAATTACACCTCTGATGCTCCCAGGTGCGCCTCTGGCCTCCCAGCTCACTTGCTCCGACACTCCAGGTACAGCTCCAACCTCCCAGGTACAACTCCGACACTCCCAGGTCACTCACTGACATTCCTGGTACCTCCGGCACTCCAGGTACCTCTGACCTCTCAGGTACACACCACTCTGACCTCTAAGGTATACCTCCCCTCTCTGGCCTCCCAGGTACACCTCTGACACTCCCAAGTACTCCACAAGCATTCCCTGGTACACCTCCCTGCACTCCCAGGTTACACGTCCGGCACTTACCCGTTCACCTCTGACACTCCCAGGTACATCTCTGACACTGTAAGAACACCTCTGACACTGCCAGGTACACCTCTGTGATCAGGTACTCTGTGACCTCCAGAGTACACCTCCGACACTCCCAGGTATGCCTCTGACACTCCCAGGTACACCTCCGATTTTCCCCAGGTACACCTCCGATATTCCCAAGGTACCTCTGATACTCCCAGGTACCTTTGAGACTCCCAGGTACTCACACAAGCAGCACTCCTGGTACCTCTGGCCTCCCAGGTACTCCTCCCTGACACTCTCTGTTTCACCTCCTGAGACTCCCAGGGCTCAACCTCCTGACACTCCCTGGTGCACCTCGATATTCCCAGGTACACCTCCCGATATTCCCAGGTGCACCTCCACGATGCTCCCAGGTACACCTTTGGAGACTCCCAAGGTACTTCACTGACACTCCCCCTGGTATACCTCTGTTATTCCAGGTACACCTCTGGCCTCCCAGGTACACCTCTGATACTCCCAGGTACACCTCCCCAGGCACTCCCAGGTCCGCCTCCAAGCACTCCCAGTTACAACTCCAGACACTCCCAGGTAGACCTCCGATGCCCATAGGTACACCTCCGACACTCCCATGTATACGTCTGACCTCCTAGAATATTCCTCTGGCCTCCTGGTACACCTCTGGCCTCCCAGGTACACCTCAGACACTCCCCTGGTACACCTCTGACACTCCCAGGTACACCTCTTTCACTCCCCTGGTTCTCCCCTGACACTCCCAGGTACACCTCAGACGCTCCCAGGTACACACCTCAGGCACTCCCAGGGTACACCTCTGGCCTCCCTGGTACACCTCAGACACTCCCAATTACAACTCAGACACTCCCAGGTAAACCTCCCGATACCCATAGGTACACCTCTGACACTCCCAGGTATACCTCTGACACTCTAGATATTCCTCTGACACTCCCTGGTGCACCTCTGATACTCCCAGGTGCACCTCAGACACTCTCTGGTACACCTCTGACACTCCCAGGTACACCTCTTTCTGCTCCCTGGTTCTCCCCTGACACTCCCAGCAGGTACACCTCCAGACACTCCCAGGTACACCTCCAGACACACTCCCAGGTACACCTCTGACACTCCCTGGTACACCTCAGACACTTCTCGGTACACCTCTCACACTCCGCAGAGTACACCTCTCCTCCCAGGTACTCCTGTAACACTCCCTGGTACTTCTCTGGCCTCCCAGGTACACCTCCGATGCTCCCAGGTACACCTTTGAAACTCCAGGTACTCACTGACACTCCCTAGATATTCCTCCTGGCCTCCCTGGTACACCTCTGGCACTCCCAAGGTTACCTCCTGGTCTCCCAGGTACCTCCTGGCCTCCAGGTGCTTCACCCCAGCCTCCCTGGTATACCTCTGACATTCCGGTACTCCTCTGACAGCACTCCCAGGTACACCTCTGATGCTCCCAGGTACACCTCTGACACTCCCAGGTCTGCCTCCGACACTCCCAGTTACCCAACTCCGACACTCCCAGGTACTCCTCTGACACTTTCAGGTACACCTCCAGTACTCCCAGGTGCACCTCTGACACTCCCAGGTGCTCCTCGGCCTCTTTGGTTCACCTCTGAGATTCCCAGGTACACCTCTGACACTCCCTGTTACACATCAGGCTGTTCCCAGGTACACCTCCGATGTTTCCCAGGTACACCTCCATTCTCCCAGGTACACCTTTGAGACTCCCAGGTACTTCACTGGCCTCCCTAATTGTCCTCTGACATTCCGAGGTACTCCTCTGACACTCCCAAGTACACCTCCTGATACTCCCAGGTACACCTCTGGCCACTCCCAGGTCTGCCCTCCCGTCTGCTCCCCAGGTGCAACCTCCGACCTCCCAGGTACAACTCCGACACTCCCAGGTACTCCACTGACATTCCCTGGTACACCTCCGACTTGCCTCCCAGGTACACCTCGGCCTCCCAGGTGCACCTCTGACACTCTAAGGTACACCTCCTGGCCTCCCAGGTACACCTCTGACACTCCCACGTGCTCCACTGACATTCCCTGGTACATCTGCTTACTCCCAGGCCGTCCGACACTTCCAGATACCTCCCAGGCACTCCCAGGTGCATCTCTGACACTGCCAGGAACTCCTCTGACTTGCTGCCAGGTACACCTCAGACACTCCCAGAGTACACCTCCGACACTCCCCTGGTACCTCAGACACTTCTAGGTACACCTCTCTGCACTCGCAGGTACACCTCTCCCACCTCCCAGGCACTCCTGTAACACTCCCTGGTACTTCTCTGGCCTCCCCAGGTACACCTCCCCAACCTCCCAGGTTCACCTCCGATATTCCCAGGTACCTCCGATACTCCCAGGTATTACACCTTCCCAGGACTCCCAGGGTGCTCCACTGACACTCCTGGTACACCTCTGACATTTCCCAGTTACACCTCTGAAACTCCCCAGTTACACCCCTGACACTCCCTGGTACACCTCTGACGCACTCCCAGGTACACCTCCTGATCCTCCCAGGTACACCTCTGGCCTCCCAGATACACCTCCGATACTCCCAGGGGCATCTCCGATACTCCCAGGTACCTCTGGCCTCCCAGGAACTCCTCTGACACTCTTTGGTTCACCTCTGAGACTCCCAAGTACACCTCCCCAACCTCCTTGGTACACATCCGATACTCATAGGTACACCTCTGACACTCCAGGTATACCTAAGACACTCCCTAGGTATTCCTCTGGCTTGCTCCCCTGGTACCTCTGGCCTCCCAGGTACTCCTCCTGACACTCTTTGGTTCACCTCTGAGACTCCCCAGTACCTCTGACGCTCCTGGTACACATCCGATATTCCCAGGTACACCTCCGATATTCCCAGGTACACCTCCGATCCTCCCAGGTGCCTTTCAAGACTCCCAGGTACTTCACTGACACTCCCCTGGTATACCTCTGACATTCCCAGGTACTCCTCAGCACTCCCAGGTACACCTCTGATACTCCCAGGTACCTCCTGACACTCCCAGGTCACCTCCGACTCCCAGGAACAACTCCGACCTCCCCAGGTACAACTCCGACACTCCCCAGGTACTCACTGACATTCCCTGGTACACCTCCGACACTCCCAGGTACACCTCTGACACTCTCAGGTACACCTCTGACACTCCTAAGGTGCCTCTGGCCTCCCCAGGTACACCTCCCTGGCCTCCCAAGCACTCCACTGGCATTTTCCTGGTACACCTCCTAACACTCCCAGGTACATGTCCGACACTCAGATACACCTCGACACTCCCAGGTACATCTCTGATACTGCAGGAACACCTCGTACTGCCATGTGCCTCTGACAATCCCAGGTACTCCTGCTTGACCTCCAGGTACCTCCACGACACTCCCAGGTGTACCTCCCCAGCCTCCCCAGGTACACCTCCAGTTTTCCCAGTACCTCCCGGCTCATTCCCAGGTACCTCTGATGCTCAGGTACACCTTTGAAATTTCCCAGGTACTCCACTGACACTCCCTGGTACACCTCTGGCCTCCCAGGTGCTCCTCCTGGCCTCTCTGTTTCACCTCTGAGACTCCCAGGCTCAACCTCTGACACTCCTGGTTGCACCTCCGATATTCCCAGGTACCTCCGAGTATTCCCCAGGTACACCTCCGTGCTCAGGTACACCTTTGAGGACTCCCAGGTGCTTCCACTGAGCACTCCCCTGGTATGCCTCTGTTGTTCCCAGGTACACCTCTGGCGCTCCAGGTACCACCTCTGAGTACTCCCAGGTGCCTCCTGACCACTCCCAGGTCCGCCTCGCACTCCCAGTTGCAACTCAGACACTCCCAGGTAGACCTCCGTGCCCTTGGGGTACCTCCGACACTCCATGTATACGTCGCCTCCTAGATATTCCTCTGACACTCCCTGGTACACCTCTGGCACTCCCAGGTACACCTCAGACACTCCTGGTACACCTTCACTCCCAGGTACACCTCTTTCACTCCCTAGGTTCTCCCCTGGCCACTCCCAGGCCACACCTCAGACGCTCCCAGGTACACCTCAGACACTCCAGGTGCACCTCTGAGCACTCCCTGGTACACCTCAGACACTCCCAGTTACAACTCAGACACTCCCAGGTAAACCTCCGATACCCATAGGTGCACCTCTGACACTCAGGTATACCTCTGGCTTACTCCTAGATATTCCTCTGACACTCCCTGGTGCACCTCTGATGCTCCAGGTACACCTCAGACACTCTCTGGTGCACCTCTGACCTCCCAGGTGCACCTCTTTCACTCCCTGGTTCTCCCACAATGACCTCCCAGGTACACCTCAGACACTCCCAGGTACCTCAGACGCTCCCAGGTACACCTCTGGCCTCCCTGGTACACCTCAGACACTTCTCGGTACACCTCTCACACTCTTGGGTACACCTCACCTCCCAGGTACTCCTGTAACACTCCTGGTACTTCTCCTGACACTCCCAGGTACACCTCCGTCTCCCCAGGTACACCTTTGGAAACTCCCAGGTACTCCACTGACCTCCCTAGATATTCCTCTGACACTCCCTGGTACCTCTGACACTCCCAGGGACACCTCCTGATACTCCCAGGTACACCTCTGGCTTGCTCCATGTGCTTCACGGCCTCCCCTGGTGTACCTCTGACATTCCGGGCACTCCTCAAGCACTCAGGTACACCTCTGATGCTCCCAGGTACACCTCTCTGGCCTCCCAGGTCTGCCTCCGACACTCCCAGTTACAACTCCCGACACTCCCAGGGCCTCCTCTGACCTCCCAGGTACACCTCCGATACTCCCAGGTACCTCTGACACTCCCAGGTGCTCCTCTGACACTCTTTGGTTCACCTCCTGAGATTCCCCAGGTACACCTCGGCACTCCCTGTTACACGTCGATATTCCAGGTACCTCCGATGTTCCCAGGTACACTCCGATACTCCCAGGTACACCTTTGAGACTCCCAGGTACTTCACTGACACTCCCTGGTATGCCTCTGACATTCCGAGGTGCTCTCTGACACCTCCCAAGTACACCTCTGATACTCCCAGGGTACACCTCCTGACCTCCCAGGTCTGCCTCCGACACTCCCAGGTACAACTCCGACTTGCTCCCAGGTGCAACTCCGACACTCCCAGGTGCACTCCACTGACATTCCTGGTACACCTCCGACACTCCAGGTACACCTCTGGCCTCCCAGGTACACCTCTGACACTCTAGGTACACCTCCCCAGCCTCCCAGGTACACCTCTGACGCACTCCCAAGTACTCCACTGACATTCCTGGTGCCATCTAACACTCCCCAGGTGCACGTCCGACACTTCCAGGCCACCTCTGGGCACTCCCAGGTACATCTCTGACGCTCCCAGGTGCATCTCCCCAGCACTTGCCAGGTGCACCTCAGGCACTCCCAAGTACACCTGAGGCACTCCCTGGTGCCTCAGACACTTCTGGGTACACCTCTCACACGGGTACACCTCTCCTCCCAGGTACTCTGTAACCTCCTGGTAGCCTCTGACACTCCCAGGTACACCTCCTCTGAGCACTCAGGTTCACCTCCGATATTCCCAGGTACACCTCCGATACTCCCAGGTACCTTTGAGACTCCCAGGTACTCACTGACACTCCTGGTACACCTCCTGACATTGATTACACCTCTGAAACTCCCGGATTACACCCCTGACACTCCCTGGTACACCTCTGACACTCCCAGGCACCTCTGATCCTCCCAGGTACACCTCTGACACTCCCAGATGCACCTCCGATACTCCCAGGTACATCTCCGATACTCCCAGGTACACCTCAGCCTCCCAGGAACTCCTCCTGACACTCTTTGGTTCCTCTGAGACTCCCAAGTACACCTCTGACACTCCTTGGTACATCCGATACTCATAGGTACACCTCCTGACACTCCCAGGTATCTCTAAGACACTCCTAAATTCCTCTGACACTCCCTAGTACCTCTGACACTCCCCAGGTACTCCTCTGACACTCTTTGGTTCACCTCTGGAGACTCCCCGGTACACCTCTGACACTCCTGGTACACATCCGATATTCCCAGGTACCTCCGATATTCCCAGGTACACCTCCGATCCTCCCAGGTACCTTTGAGACTCCAGGTACTTCACTGACACTCCTGGTATGCCTCTGTTCCCAGGTGCTCCTCTGACACTCCCAGGTACACCTCTGATGCTCCCAGGTGCACCTCCTGACCTCCCCAGGTCCGCCTCCGACACTCCCAGGAACAACTCCGACACTCCCAGATTGCAACTCCGACCTCCCAGGTACTCCACTGACATTCCTGGTACCTCCGGCCTCCCAGGTACACCTCCTGACCTCTCAGGTACACCTCTAGGCACTCCTAAGGTACCTCTGGCTTGCTCCAGGTACACCTCTGACCTCCCAAGCACTCCACTGACATTCCCTGGTACACCTCTAACACTCCCAGGTACATGTCCGACACTCTGAATACACCTCCTACACTTGGTACATCTCTGATACTGCCAGGGAACACCTCTGACACTGCCATGTACACCTCCCAATAATCCCGTTACTCCTGTGACACTCAGGTACACCTCCGGCCTCCCAGGTATACCTCTGGCACACTCCAGGGCACACCTCCGATATTCCCCAGGTACACCTCCGATATTCCCAGGTACACCTCCTGATACTCCCAGGTACACCTTTGAGACTCCCAGGGTACTCCACCCGGCCTCCCTGGTACCTCCCCTGGCACTCCCAGGTACTCCTCTGACCTCTCTGTTTCACCTCTGAGACTCCCAGGTTCAGCCTCTGACACTCCCTGGTACACCTCCACGTGTTCCCAGGTGCACCTCCGATATTCCCAGGTACACCTCCCGATACTCCCAGGTACGCCTTTGAGACTCCCAGGGAACTTCTTTGACACTCCCTGGGTATGCCCCTCTGTTATTCCCAGGTACACTTCTGGCACTCCCAGGTACACCTCTGATACTCCCAGGTACACCTCCCCAGGCACTCCCAGGTCCGCCTCCCGACACTCCCAGTTACAGCTCAGACACTCCCAAGGTAAACCTCCGATGATACCCATGGGTACACCTCCCAACCTCCCAGGTATGCCTCTGACACTCCCTAGATATTCCTCTGACACTCCCTAGTGCACCTCTGTCCTCCGGGGTACCTCAGACTTGCTCCCCTGGTACACCTCCTGACCTCCCCAGGTACACCTCTTTTCACTCCCTGGTTCTCCCCCCTGGCCTCCCAGGTGCACCTCAGACACTCCCAGGTACCTCAGACACTCCCAGGCCACCTCCTGACTGCTCCCTGGTACACCTCAGACACTCCCAGTTACAACTCAGACACT
>NW_024736404.1:0-23331 GCF_018991925.1 Homarus americanus
GTGTGGTGATGGTGGTGGTGAAGGTGTGGAAGAGGTGTAGTGATGATGGTGGAGGTGTGGTGATGGTGGTGGTGAAGGTGTGGAAGAGGTGTAGTGATGATGGTGGACGTGTGATGATAGTGGTGGTGAAGGTGTGGAAGAGGTGTAGTGATGATGGTGGAGGTGTGGTGATGGTGGTGGTGAAGGTGTGGAAGAGGTGTAGTGATGATGATAGTGGTGGTGGCTGAACTGGTTATGATGGTGGTGGCAGCGAAGATGGTAATGATGTTGATCGAGTTGTCAGAGCTTGAGTAAAGACGCAGTTAAAATGGTTATGTGATTAAGTCTTACCTCCATTAAGGGTGTAGATGGCACCTTTTCTGACTGAATGACTGACTGACTGACTGACTGACTGAAAGAATCTTTATTTACTCTTCTCTATCTCTGTCTTGTCATTTTCCTTCGTTGTTCAATGATAAAATAAGAGTGAATTATTAACGTCTTCATAACTATACCCTGTTGCAGATGAAGGCTAGTGAAAAGTATCTCAGAACACGTCTTTACCGAGAACTCTACCCGGGTTACTCATAAATATCATTGACAAATACACTACGTCATCAGTATAGTTTAAATAAACCTTCGAAATATTGGTTGTCAGACGTTAAGCTCTCAAGATAAACTTTTCCTCAAGTTTCACGGAGATAATTTCACTTTGATATCACCGTTGAGAAAAAGGATGAATAAAATTAGCATACAAAAAGCAAGATCAAAACAGGATATGGGACAATATCTGAAGGTAATATGTTTTCCTATTTTGCTAACTCAATGATGCAAACAAATTGTCCAGTCAAGCTTATAGATCGGCTCCGGCAGTTCAGAAATTTTGTTCAAGGGTCATTAGAGATTCATGTGTGCAAATCGAATTCAGAATCAATTTCCTCCCAATAAATTTTTTGTCAACTTTTCGTTTGTGGACATTTACTATACTGAGGTACCCGCCCTGGTGAAGGAGAGGCTGTCTTGTAGCGTTTACTACGGTGGAATGTTCACTATATTGTGGTGCTCACTACGGTGTGGTACTGACTATGGTGTGGTACTCACTAAAGTGTGGTGCTCACTATGGTGTAGTGTTGACTATGGTGTGATGCTCATTATGGTGTGGTACACATTGGTGTGTGGTGACAACTGTGGTGCAGTACTCGCAATAGTGTTATTATTTGTTTTTTTACGGGCATTAGCCTACCCGGGCACAGGTCATTGACCCAGCTTGTGTCTCCCAGTAAAGCCTGTTTGTAAACGCTCTATACGTACTTAAGTGTTATGTCCAATATTCAATTACGTGTATTGTTGAGCCCCTGTTTATTAATCATTGTTGGCATCAAATTCCAAACTGACCTAGACAGCAATGCTTTTGTTAGTATGTAATTTATACAAAATTCACATTTGCCAGAGCTTCGTATTTCTCATGTATTTTAATGAACTTCACAAAAACTTGGCACCGTGTAAATTAAAACTAACAACAAAAATCTGATATGACACAAGCGGGGACTAGGGTGGACGGGTCTGGTAGTTTCAACCTCGCTGTGGCAACAGAACACTTGAGCCATCACCAAATATTATATACACCATACATCAGAGTGAATACCGGTGTTGAGTTAAAAAAAATTGGCCACCACACTACAACATGACACTATCACCACACTACAACATGACACTATTACCACACTACAACATGACACTATTACCACACTACAACATGACACTATTACCACACTACAACATGACACTATCACCACACTACAACATGACACTATCACCACACTACAACATGACACTATTACCACACTACAACATGACACTATTACCACACTACAACATGACACTATCACCACACTACAACATGACACTATCACCACACTACAACATGACACTATTACCACACTACAACATGACACTATCACCACACTACAACATGACACTATTACCACACTACAACATGACACTATCACCACACTACAACATGACACTATCACCACACTACAACATGACACTATCACCACACTACAACATGTAAACAGTAGGACAAAAGAACTAATATTGTTACCATGAGAAGTTAGACGTCAAGTATTCTTGTTAGTGACTGTCAATACCTCCAGCATGAACTCGCAGTGCCTAGTGAAACTGAGGATGTCTTGTACTATCGGCAACGTGGATTCCAAAGTTAACCGTAGTGTTTGGAACATTCACACTGATGGGAGAAAACACTACGACCCGTACTCTACCACTCTCAGACTTCTGGAACCTCCAAAAGACCTTCACTATTCTGACAACTGGAAGAACGCCTCTCCACCAAAATCCCTCGAATTATCTAGTTCTTAATTCTTGGAACCATAAATCTGTTCTATTTCCCCACTCTTTCTCCTCCCTTCCCCTCTCCTTTCACCAGCTTCCCAATCTTCTTCCTCCTAAACCAGAAACTGTCAGCCTAAGGTGGATCCTCTGATTCTGAATGGTGATTGGTCGCCACCCCCACCGTGTTAACAAGATCACCCAATCAGCGACCAGGTTGAGAGCGTTCCCATCATGATAGTGGCCTTTTTGGATGCCGGAGATTCCTTTAATAAGGTAACGGCTAGACGTCGTTAACCTTAATTGACAACGAGACGAAGGGGCAATTTAGCTCCTCACGCCCCTTCTTCTTCCCCCTGATTGGTTATATAATAGTTTGAGCAAGGAACAACCATGCTGCCAATATATTACTATGTTTCCTTTCTTTTCTTTTATCTAGGGCGAGGGATGCCGAAAAACAATTTATTAACTTACATATGCTATTTTATACCTACTATTTTATTTGTGTCTCTGAGTGGTAGAGGGAGGGTTTTATATACAGGTCGAAACATATGCTGCGGAGCTAGCATTGACGACACGCAGTAAGGTAGTCTGGTCAGGTACATGACAGTCAATCATGCTCCAACACGACAAGACGTCCAGAGAGGTGAGATCATCATCCCTCCCTACTGTAATTAACCAATCGTAAACACCCTCCTCTAATTACTTTCTCTGGTGCACCAATATCATATAGTCTGATAATTAACACTCTCAAATATCTTATATTCGTTGTATACTCCATCTGTATCCTCGACACAGCTGCAGAATTTACCTCTGCGATCACTTCATAATTGTTACACAGCTGCTCTTGATGACATTCATATTCAGTTTGCTGTGTTTGTAAATCCTCTGAAACTTGTGTCATCATCACCAGCACCGTTGCTAACTCCTGCACCAGAACTGTATAATCGGCTTGAACATAATTGCAGCACAGCTCTCACGGTCAGACTGCTTTAGTTTGCTTGTTTATAATATTACACGCTAAAGAGTCGAGGTGATAACTAAAGTGAGGAGAGTCATTACAACTTGTGATGAGGAACTGAAATGAAGATATACGGAAAAGGTGACGATAAAAATGGAATAATAATAATAATGAAACAGTGGATATGAATATTCCTAAACGCAGAGATAAAAGTGACCAATGATATCGATCCACGGTGTTAAATGAATGAAAACTATGAGAGTGGGGTGATGGTGGTGGCAACAGGGAGAGGAACTTATTAAGGCTCTTTAACTCTTATATTTTTACTAGCTGCATATTAAAAAGGAGAAATTAAGGAAGTCCTATTTATTTTTATTTTTATTTTAATTTTTTTTTATTTATTTATTTATTTATTTTTTATTTTTTTGCCCTTGGAAGAGCAATCATAGGTTCCGGAACGAGTGTGTTTATATCTGAGTGTTTATTCTTGTGTGTGAGTTTGTGTCTGTGTGTCTTTATATTAGTTGTTGTGTGTTTTGTGTGAGTATGTGTGATCTTGCGTGTGTCTGAGAATTTTGTTGTTGTACAGTTTTTGTATATTTCTGTGTATGTGTGTTTACGAGTGATTTGAGAATATGCAGATGTATTTGTGTGTTAGTACTGTATGTGCTTTTGTCTGTATAGTGACGCATACACACACACCCACACACCGAGGTTCAGGGTTCGAGCTGCGGCACTGTGGGTCTTGTAGCGTCGGCCATGATGCTGTTGGTCTGTTATTACAATCCTATAACAATCAGGCAGACAAGCTGTGTTAAGCCACAGTATCTACTTCTACCTGCCATCCATGTGTTGTCCTTCCACTCAACATTATTCACCCTGTCACTTGGGATGTATGTACGTACAGTAGCTAAAACAACTATCTGTGCATACTGTGTGGGAAACAATATGAGACCATGGACGATAAATTTTGTTATATGAAGGCTCTCACTAGTCACACCTAAAATTTTGGAGCATCTCAACCCCCGCCTGCACAGATAGTTGTTTTAGCTACTGTACGTCTCTTGTATTTACTTTCTGAAGAAAACCCTGTGTGGTCAGAACGGTAGAGCATTATACGGTATACAGGTAATTTTCCAGTCACATACTTCAGTCCCTGCTGGGGGGATGGGGTGGGGGGGGGGGTGAGGGGAGATTGTCTAGTACCCGACTTGTATATGAGAGTGAAAACAAGGAACTCGTCCGTCACAATAATATTACAGAAAATTTCTCTACACATGATAAAGGAAAATCTATGTGGAAGAGAATTAGGAATAGCCATAAAGTTATATATGAAAATAGACGTTAATGAAAAATGTGTCAGGTTAATATAATAGTTAATTAAGAATATTATGTCGGGGATATGAAACAGCCAGTAGTAAAATGAAAATAATTCAGTGATAAAACTTCAGTTTAACGTAATTCCCTTCTTCAGAATATGATTTAATTTATCTTTAAAGAATAATTAAATGTGAAATGTCAGAGACCAAACATACGAAGGTTTTTAATGAATACTTTACTTCTGTAAGTATATATTCTACATCTATACACCATTAATTAAATGGATTATCCTTGCATACAAGAAATATATAAAAATTCTCTTTAAATAACCCGAATAACGTCTAGAGCCTGTGTAATTTATTATAAATAACTTTCTTGAGAGCTGAAGTTTTTATTTTGTTCATAAATAAGAAACAGAATATCATAGGAATAAACACATTTTCATATTTTTTCTCCGTGGAGACGTCGGTGGCGCCACAGATGTCGCCATAGGCTATGAATTATCCATAAGGCAGCCGCCAGGCCTCCCTGATGCACGTGTTTACTTCACACGCTGCGCCCCTACCCACTCTCCTCTCACACCACCTCTGTCTTCCTCCCTTAGGAACAGTAGAAGTTTTTGTCGTGATTTTAAATAATTAATTTAAGCAATAGAAAAGGACCAATTTTGACGTTTAATTTTAGGCTTCCAGTAAAGGCAAACTGATCCTAACACAGTAAGTATTAGCCACCTGGAATTAGTTGTCACCTCCACACCACAGGAATATAAGTATTGTATGAAGAAACAGAGAAGAAATAATATAATGTATAAAGAAAAAAAGCGAACAGTATGGTATCGATGATAGAGCTGTAGTGTGCCGCTTGCCCCTCATCGTGCTAGACCCCACTAGTCGGCTGAAAACTGTCACCCAGCTGAACATTGCAGATTTTCTCCGTTTACTCCCGTTTCCTCCTGTTTTAAAACTATAGCCTTGGTGGAGATGGGGGCATGGCACTCATCGGACATGTAGCGAGAATGGTCAGTTGTAATTGATAGAGCTACACATTGTAAATAGAATCATCAACCCATCAATCAAACACTCACTTTAAAATCTCATGAGGTATACAGCTGCAGTCCTCCTGACAATGTACTTTGAGAAATAACAGCATAGTCAATCACATACTACCATTTGTGTAGTGACTCATACCTTACTACCTAGCAGTTGTTTATACATGTACAATAAACTCTTAAGAATATACAAAGACAAAACTGTACAGTACTATTAATTCAAAATTTCTCTCTGAAGTGAACAAACGTCACACCTCCTGGTCGTCCTCACTATAAGGTTTCGCTTTAAACAGTCTCAGCGAAGTGTCTTCCTGAGGCAATTTAATTTGTAGTTTTCCAGAATAAACATTTATAATGTTTAATAGTTTGTACTTTTCATCGCCTAACCTTGCAAATTATCATCATAAAAATTAATAATTTTAGTTTGAATATATTTTATGTCGGTCATTCCCAGGATGAGTGAAAAAACTACGTTGCCACCCTAGAAAGAAAATATCCCTGAGATGTCGTAACTGGTAAAAAGTAGCCAGTGGATGTCATTTTCGGAAAGAGAACAGCCCGGGGTATTATCCACAAAAAACAAGTCTCCATGGATTGTTGTCCCCAAGAAAAAGTTTTCATGAATGTCGTCTTGAGGTAGAGTCTGTAATAGTTGTAGCCAGGGAAAAAGATTCAAGTAAAAATTTACAAGTGTGTCGTCACAAAAAAAGTGTTGGTAACAGAGCAACACGAAGGAGTCTTCACACTGCTACAGTGTTTCGACATGACTTTCGCATTAACATGTCGCGGAAGTTTAATGTGTCGCAGGGTAGGGCGGGCAGCCTGGTGCTGTAGTGGTTGTTACGAGCTTTTGTTATTTACCAGGAACCGGGTGGTAACAGACACAGACTCAAACAGATTTACTTAAATTCATGATCATGTTTAGCATAATGCTCCTTCAATATTAAGCGCTACTCAAGTATTCTGTATTACTATAGGAGAGAAGAAGTAAAGACTATGTTGGAATGTACAGTGCAGCTTTTGCAACACACCGTGACCTAATGCATTTTAGGAGTATACCTTTTGTCCTAAAAACCGCTTGTACCACCTTCATTAGACTGATGCGAAAGGTGATCTATGGCTTGTAGTACACTGAAAGTTACTTTGACAATGTAGTAATCCATAACTCTACTTGGAATGAACACTTGAAGTACCTTAGGGAGTTATGTGAAAGGTTACTAAAACACGGATTAACTGCTGGTCCCGGGAAATGTTTTTTTGCTCAACCAGAGATTAATTACTTAGGATTTCTCGCTTGGTGAAAATGAATCATCATTGCTAAAAGACAAAAGTAAATGCCATTGTGAACATGACTTTACCAAATAACAAAAATCTAATAAAAAAAATCAGTTTAGATCGTTCCTTGAGGTTTTCAAAAGATACGACAAGGCACATGGACGACACCGAACGTCTTTACCTATTACTGTCTCATGGTTTTACTTTGAGACGACAGTTACTTAAGTGAAGACTAAAATAAACCTGGATACTCAACGTCCACTAAACCTCTTGTAGGATAAGAGCATACAACATTCCCCTTATTATTTTCATCAAAGGTCAGTGGAGAGAACCTACTATACTATAAAGTCGGGACCCCTTAATAAGCTACAACATAGACAGGTTTTGACCAATTATATAATATTAACCTAAACGTGAAGCTTAAACGAAAATGAAGGAAGAAAGAAATGGGAATAGCTGAACGTGCCAGAGATACTACTGTGAACCATGGCATCAGTAAACTCACTACCCACTGAGAGCACTTTCACCACCACAACACGGCCATAGAGGAGAGCTGAGTGGAATCTGGTGCGTGGGTTTCGTCAAAACAAACACTGCCGCAGCGCAATGTGTACACAAAACTAGGCAAGCAGTGACAGGTAGCCCGGGAGACGACCCTTTTATTACACCCAGCATGTCCAGTAACTACCTCCTGCTGAGTCCTGTTATTTCTTCTCCTTGTGTCGTGCCGGTGGCGTCTCTTATCGGCAGTGGCACTCCTCATGTTAGTGGTCAACAGAGAGTCTCCTTTAATAGCTAGGTTTGTGGTGTGTTTAAGTCGTTGTTCTGTCTGGTAAGGAGTCTGTAGTTGTAGTTGTGGTCCCCGAGAGGGTTTGGCAGCTGTCTCTAACATAACATATTTATTATACGTTCTGTGCCTCAAAGATGACCCCATTGTGAGTATCTAGTGGTCCCTAGTGTAAATACCGAGTGGTTACTAGTGTCTCTATACCTACTAGTGACTTTACCTAACAGTCCCCAATGTCTACTTAATACCCCTATTGTGTCTACCTTGTACCCCGTAATGAGTTCTGTAAAAGATCCTACTGTAAGTGTTTTAAGCCAGCAGTAACCATTAGGCCAGGATAATGGTCACCAGGATGTCACCATATCTTACAACATTACTTACAGAGAAGTCTTCGCTAGCGTGATGGTCGACAGTATCTCTCGGTGAGTTTTTCATAACTAATAATTGTCAAGTAAATATTGTTTCTGGTCCTTTATTGCAGTTACCAGCGCTTCTTGTTAGTATTCCTTGTGTGTCTTTTAGTGTTCCTTGAATGTCTTGTTAAGTTCCTTGTGTTTTGAACTAGGTGTGTTGTTAGTGTAGCTAATTCAACACACTGGTTATTGAATGACACTACCACCATCATCAGCTGTGGTTAATGTAGTTCATCAGTGCGGTGAAGAAAGTACTTGGTCAGACTCTCCCCCCCCCCCTTCATGTACATCAGTATACAACACCTCATACAACGAAATTATACAATACGAGTGTTTACACCTTTGTATAAACTGTGGTAAAATTTCAGCTACAAAATTATATATTATGGTTATGGAAATATGCAATTATATAATACTTAATAGTTTCACCTATAATGCCTTATTTTACCAATTGCAAACACAACTATTCGGTTGTTATCCACTATACTAAACGAAAATTAAGAGACAAATAAAAAAAGGTAAGTTTTAGCTCATATTTCAAAGCTGAAGCGTCGCCATAGAAATAGTTATGCCACGGTGAAAGGCGAGTCAAGAACTCCCCCTCCCACGTTTTGTTATTTATAAACAATCTCTCTGTAAAGAGTCCACGAGGAGACTCTTGCTAAGTGGAGTCCCCATTTAAGTCAGCTATTCAGTCCCTGTGAGCAATATGTCTTTGAAAGCAATATAAGGATAATGCTTCAAAAACCAGTCTCTCTCTCTCTCTCTCTCTTTCCTCCTCCCGCTTCTTCTCCTTCTTTGCCTCTTGAATCTTCTTCACACATCCTCTTCTCTCGTTTGCTTTTGTACGGTGTTAGTCAAGGTTATGTTTGTGGTCGCGTGCGTGTGTGTGCGCGCGCATAGGGTGATGTAATGCGTCTAGTGTGGCAGCGTTATGTTAGTGTTAAGTGAAGGCACTGCTTGCTTCCTTTTGCTTTCAACTAACGCCGCTGGCTAGCCCTCGTGGCAAACAGGGAAGCAACTTGCATAAGAACTCCCCTGCCAGTACACAGCCTCTTCACCATCATGACTCCTGCTGTGCTTCCTCGTGGCAGCACACGGTAACTGGGTGCCTCGTGGGCCCAGGCTAGTCCAGCAGGGGATCTCAGAGCAGCAGTGGGCCCCAGAGGGACGGTGCATAGGCCCACCGGCATGTGGACATGTCCTGGCGCCTACCAACCACTGCCCAGCTGCCTTGAAGATTAACCTTGGTAGGTACAAGACTACGGGTGTAAACCCCGAACGAAAAATCTGTGGTGGAGCCCCACATCAGGCAAACACGCTTACGGAGCTCCAGTAAGACCCTAACGACGGTGTAAGAGGAAGAGGTGACCAATGTGGGAACCCGACGACTACACAGGCGGATGAATGTAGAACATGGTGGACAATGCTATGTATATAGAGGAAAATTTATTGGGATTAAACAACTACTGGGAAGATGAAAGGCCAGAGGAGTGAAAGAGCAACGTAGGGAGACAGTAAAAGAATTAAGAAAGGTAGGGAGAGAAGGAGTCTGGGATTGTAAATAGTGACGGGGAGAGAGAAGGAATGTTGTCAACTCGAGGAAAAGGTGGAGAACACACACACACACACTCACACACACACACACACACACACACACACACACACACACACACATATACATACTTTCACCTGAATTGTATCACTGAAAAATATATGAATACAAAAACAACAAACACACAGTTATAACCCGGCACTTATGCTTACAATTACAAATAAACACACACACACAGTGACATACTCTTACATACACATATAGATTTGAAGATAGTTAGTCCCATGGGTCTGACGGCCTCTTAAAAGCGGTACAGATAAAGCACACTGTATACTAAGCTTCTGTACACAAGGATAATTTTACGAACTGTACTGCAGCTAACTGGTTTTACTTCCCATCTTTAAAATTAAGTACCCATTCACAAGTGGGTGAGCTAAGGGTGCCCCAAGCATATACCCTTAGAACACATAGACATATATCCATACAGAATCATACAGCCACAAATACAAACAAATATGATGGTAAAAATGTGTGCTTATAGGTATATCCATGCACACGCCCCACCCCCACCTTCCCACACAGTGTACCAACAGAAAAGAGTAATGGAAGTATAACACTGGGGCAGTACAATAATGTGCCTGGGTAGGAAGACCACACAGCGCTCCTGGCTGGTGAGGGAGGAATTCCATAAGAGAGGCCAGTGTGCCCAGAGAGGCTCCGGGGACTGGCAGACGTCTGGGTGAACAAACATCATTACGGGAGTTTCCTTTCTTCCTTTTCAATTCTTTCCAGCGGCCGGAAGAAGCTGGAAGAGGTGGGATGAATAAGATATATTATGCTAATATTTGACCTCCTCGCGTGGCTTGATGACATTTCTTCCCTCCTAAAAACTTGAAATTTAAGAAGGCATCACAAGTCATTTTCAGAGACCGTAATTTAGACTTGTTCTTAGCATCTAATTTTACTTGATATTAAAGAGAGTTTTTAGTCTCCAGTTTCTAATTTCAGACAAAACAGATTTCCAAATCTCTCTTATTACTGCGTAGATAAATAAAACAAATAATAATGCCACATGCAGTCCGGAGGGCGAAATAAGCACATCGGTCTAGTGACTAAAGAATTTGTTGAAGAGAAAGATTCCTCTAATGAGACGAGCGAGATATTTACTCAGAGGAGGAAGACAAGAGAAGACAAAAAGAATCAAGACAAACATACTCTTGAAGTAAATCTTAACAAACTTAAAATTAAAGGAGGTATCTGAGAATAAATGTCAAACACAAAAAACACATAACTCAGACGGGACATAATGGTTAATGATCAAATTAACTGGGGTCAGGGTCGACTTAATTTTGTATGCAATCAGTTAAAATGGGTAATGAAATAACTTGTGATACCATGTAACTTTAGTTGCATTACATCAACTGGATTAGTTAGAACAAATATGACTGTGATATTAATGTTATCGTTATTTCAAGTATCGTAAATCATTGAGCCTAATTTTTATTTATCACCGTATAACAAAATACACAATGCTGTAGCCTTAATTGAAATACAAGCATTTGTTTTCTTGTCTTCCCGGCGAACTCGGAGGGTGGAAAGAAGAATACATTGGTGAAAGTTTTAAAATGCCTTAAGCAGCCTCCTGTATGTGACCCATGTCTCGCTGCCATACAGCAGGGTGGGGAGGACCACTGATCTACATACCAACAGCTTTGAAGATAATTTCGGCTCCCTACAGCTGAAGGCACTTGTACGGAGTCTGCAAAAGGCAAGCGAGGCACATATGATCCCATGTTAAATCTCTTCATTGATGCATCTTAATATTAACACAATGTTGCCACACTAGCCACATTACACTACCCTGTGTGTACATATACATCACCGACACTCACATACAGTAGACATACACAGACACACATAGACACTCCCACATTCACACAATTATCTCTATTTATTCGCATATATCACGTACCCCAGGGAGAGAGGGGCCGCTACATGATGATTTATGCTTCTCGGGGGAGTTTGCAAGCCTCCTAGTTAGTCCAGAGACCAGGTGGCAGAGCCTTCGTAATGCACGTTCATCTTTTTACGTGTTTTCATATTCTGTAGATCTATTCTGATACTCGACTCCTGTTGTGGATATTGTTATTGAGATTCCTCGCATTGCTTTATAGCTATACAGCCTGAGCCATAACTATACATTATTGTATAGCATGACACTAAACATTTACCCTTAATAACTCACATCATTGCACCATAGCTGCATCATCGTCATACTGATTCCGAGTGACAGCAAGTAATAGTAGTAGTAGTAGTGGTGTGTGTGTGTGTGTGTGCGTGTGTGTGTGTATGTGCGTGTGTGTGTGTGTGCGCGTGTGTGTGTGTGTGCGTGTGTGTGTGTGTGTGTGTGTGTGTGTGCGTGTGTGTGTGTGTGTGTGCGTGTGTGTGTGTTCGTTTTATGTCTGAGTGTTTACGTGTAATTTTATATATGTGTTTGAGTGTGAGTTCTTGCATATAAATTTGAGTGTCTGTGTATCTGTGTATGTCTGTGTGGGTGTCAATTAGTCTCTCTCTCTCTCTCTCTCTCTCTCTCTCTCTCTCTCTCTCTCTCTCTCTCTATATATATATATATATATATATATATATATATATATATATATATATATATATATATATATATATATATGGGTTTCAGTATGTATTTTCCCATGATATTTGTGGGGGTATATGTTTCCTTACCCTTCCTCGAGTATGACACATGTGTATCAGTAAGTAAAAATAAATGTAAATGAAAGACAAGTAACTTTAAAGTAATAATTCATTATTACTAACACTCTTGTTGCTGTCACTCAATATACGGTATAAACGGTCCAATAAACTCATGTCCTGCCTTAATCTTAGTTTACGAGTAACCTTATAAAAGTTTTTCACGCATAATTATTTAAGTGGGACATTAAAAGTACAATAGAACATCATCTCAAATTAATAAGTGTCCGAAAACAAAAGTAAGCAAGTAGAATTAATGCCCAGAGACAGGTAGTGAGTTGTCCGTAAATCATCTTATGGGAGGGTTTAAAGTATATACCTTTTAGACTCGTCTTTCAAATTAAACACTAGCAAGATTCATGAAATGTTATCCTGAAACACTACTTACTGAAAGTCTCTCTGAGACGACCAAGAAGAATGAATCTCCCATGACAACTTTAGTTCATGAAAACCATGGTCGTTAGGGCAAGAACATTATGTCATATCATTCTTCGTGGGCTTTAGTAAAGAAAGAAAGATATATTAGTCAAAGGTAAAGAGTAAAAGAGAACTATGAACAACATATCAACACATTTAAGATTTTCTCGCTCAGGGTAGAAGGATGTTCACAGTGTCGGTACTTGGGAAAGATGCGTTACTATGAAGGCCGCGGGAAAACTAGTAAAATCTACGGACATCCCAACCCACGTTTTACTTACTTTATGGTGATGGGTCAGAAAGATGGCGCTCTGAACTTGGCTTCAAACTATATATATATATATTTTTTTACCATCAAAACCCTTAGGTATGTGTGACTACCCTAGACTATTATATATTAGAGCAAAGGCATTATTGAAGAGAAATAAACTGTCTATAGTCCTTACATTCATCATTCAGCAAGACACTTTAAGCATTGGCCGCGGGAAAATCGTGAAACTCTACGGACATACCAACCCATGTTTTACTTACTTTATGGTGATGGGTCAGAAAGATGGCGCTCTGAACTTGGCTTGAAACTATATATTTTTTTTACCATCAAAATCCTTAGGTATGTGAGACTTCGCTAGACTATTATATATTAGAGCAAACGCATTATTGAAGAGAAATAAACTGTCTATAGTCCTTACATTCATCATTCAGCAAGACACTTTAAGCATTACCTTAGGATGGGTCAAATAGTGCACCTCAAACCTTAAAACACTTCTATACTCATCTTTCACTCTTATTTGTGGGAACAGAATGGAAAGTATTTCAATCGTTTACATTATCAGAAGGAATCACAACCAGGTGCGATGAGGCATGAGACACACCTGTCAGTCTCACACACAATGATTGATTATAGTGTAAGTAGTATGGAATAATTCACTTCTTATCAGTTTTATAAGTATCTTTGACCTCGGCAACTATATTTACTAACTTAACCCATCTTTGTGTAGCGTAAGTTCCTTTATTTCACATCCAAATACAAGAGCAGATTAATTTTAATATATATCTTAGCTGTATTCTCCCCTGCCTACCTGTCTGTCTGTCTCTGTCTGACTGTTACTATTACTCGTCATTTTTATACAGAATAAGGCAAACATCTGCCTGACCATCAAGTCAACACCAGCATCACCTTCACCATTTCTTGCATCACTATTTTCTACACTCCCTCTCTCTCACTGCTAGGCGGAGTAAACATTGCTGCCAAGTGCTTATATTCTGCTACAACTCTATACATTCTTTACTACTAAAAACAAAAAAATCTAAAAACGAGAATGTTTCCCCAACTTGTATCTACTCTCAACACACTTCACCAATATTTTAAACACACACATATACATTTTCTTCCATTTTTCCATCTATTATTCTAACATCACCTTCCATTCACGTTTCTAGTTTAAAATATGTATCGTTATCATATATCCTCCTACACACTTCACCAGACCCTGTTAAGACGCATCCTAACCTTGTTTTATATAGAGTATCCACATCATCTGTATACAGTAACAGGTTGTATTCTGTGCCAGCTTGGTTTAGTCGTAACCTGGACTCGCTCTTCCTCAGTGTCGTCTCTCACATTACCCCAGCCGTAAAAACATTCAGTAAGGACGGTGCATCTACACAGCCTTGACACACTGCCACACGTACTCCACATTACTCGCTCCGACCACCGGATATTTACACACACACACACACACACACACACACACATACATACACACACACACACACACACACACACACACACACACTGTTTCAGTCACTAAACTCTTCAAATATAATTTTACAGACTTCTATATTTTAAAACCATCAATGGTCATCCAGCAAGCTTCCATGTATATTATAAAGAGCTAAAATTCTTATAAAATATATTTTTTATTTCATGTGAAAGTTTAAATTGGGACAAATTATCATGCCAGTATCCCTTTTACTATTTTTTTTAAATTGCTGTTCTAGGATTTTTAGTGACAAAATACATGTAATTTGGATTTCTAGTTCAGCATAAAATATATAAATTCAGACCGAAATTCTCTGTAACTCCATTGATATAAAAAATGTTCGAAATCTGCAGAAAATTCCCCATATCTGCAGTTGCCAGAGTCCCGTGTTCTTAGAACTTGCTGAATGTCTTATGAAGACGTATAAACTCAGTTACTATTATTCATAAACATTGTTCCAATTATAAAATGTAATTTATACGATTTAATGAAAACACCTTTATTAATCAGAGAATGAAATCATCTAGACTTTTTTTTAATTTGCATCAGCCAAACTCCTCTCTCCCTCCCTTTTGTAACATTTTACGAATTTCTGGTAGTTAATCCGGCAGTTTAATTATATATATATATATATATATATATATATATATATATATATATATATATATATATATATATATATATATATATATATATATATATATATATATATATATATATATATGTGCAGGGAGAGAGAGAGACATAGAGTAAGGCGAGTGTGGGAAGCGGCTGTGTTTGTTGAGTTTATTACGTGCCGGGAGAGCCAGTCCTCACGGGTATAAAACTGTTGAATCATTGAATGTAAATGTTTACACGGCCGTCATCCCGTAAGGGAGGATAATAACATACAAACTGCTGACGCACTTTTTATGTCTTTTAATTGAAAACGAACACTGGAAGGGGGACTGTATTTTGCCTGCAACATTTCTTTGTTTTAAAATACAATTTTCATCTTATATGAGAATTGTATTGTTTGATATGTTAAAATAAGTCGCTCACGTTTGTCACCGAAAACTTACAGTGAAACCAGTTCAAGTGAGAATGAAGTGATGAGGAGGAGGTCACGTAAGGTTGTGTGAGATGTGAGAGGGATGTAGTGGGAGAGGGAGGTAGTGTGAGAGGGAGATAGTGTGAGAGGGAGATAGTGTGAGAGGGAGATAGTGTGAGAGGGAGATAGTGTGAGAGGGAGATAGTGTGAGAGGGAGATAGTGTGAGAGGGAGATAGTGTAAGAGGAGAGAGTGTGAGATGTGAGAGGAGGTAAAGCGACAAGGAGGTGATGTTAATCCGGTCCTGTCTGTGTGACTGAGCAGCCCTTTCGAGGAGCCACTCTGCTCACTCCACATTGGGAAGGGGTTAGAAAAGGCACCCAAGACATAGCCTGCCTAAAAAAAAAAACCTGACTGGGCAACCGCACAATCATAATCACAGATCAAAACAAAAACAAACGAGATTAATTTCCGACTAAGTGGCACCATCTCAAGGGAGGTTTCATCTGCTATATAAATTTTCGCCGGCGATATGATGAGGCTATTTTAATATGTGTCAGCCACTAACAATGGAGCTTAAACGCCTGCTTTAGTACAGACGGTCTTGGTGTGCTCCTTTAAATTCCAGGTGTGAATCAATTTCATATGGAGGAGAGTTATTCATTTCCGTGGCAGTAACGCAAGAATTTCGTGTCAGATTCTCCCCAGGTAAGTGGCAAGACAACCTGGGACAACGTGTGAACATCCTGCTCTTTATGACTGAGATGGTCTCATGTCATCTTATTTTTCATCAGTAGGTCAAATGATCTTTCTACGGGTTGACAGTAATTATTCTTTAATTAATGATAAATGAGAAAAATTATTAGTCAATAAAACATGTAAACTCGTACAAATTAATGATAATGGTTTACTCTTCAGTTTCACATCCGAACGGTTGCTCAGATTTTGTTTAATTATTTTCCATTATTTCTGTTCATATTAACAACCATTTTACAGTTTTACATAACAGTACTTTTAATTTTCGCACGTATTAATTTTATCCGTTTTTTCATTACTCCCATCTTTACACAATCTGTATATGCCGTATTTTCACAATGCTTAATACAATTGTCACTTACAAAATTTTCGTTCACATTTTTTTTTTGGGGGGGGGGAGTTATTTCGCATTACCATCTACATCCTCACTCCTGTCTTATCATACTATTTCTTTACCGTCCATATCTTTACTCATTCTCCATTACCATAGTAATTCATCCTTCATATTAACTTCTTTCGCTAAATCATTATTAATATTCATAGAATTATTTCGTTCATTGTTACCCAGGGTTTGCACCACGTATGTGTACAATATCTACAAGGCCAGACCACACTGAGCAATAGTTGTATTAATATCCTCGTCGGAGAGATGAGTGGAGCAGCCGACAACAGACATACAGTATATACAGTATTTTCCCTGGCTAGTTGCTCCATCAATAACCCTCAGAAAATATACTATCAAGAGCTGCCCATTAAACACAAACATATACGATCAAAATGCAAACCAAGATACACCATTGATACACAGAAAAGAAATATTTACGTTAACCTTTATCCATAAATATTCCATTCGTGTGTTGCAAGCAAATACACTCGGGTACGAGCTGGGGATGGAGGTGACCTTCCAAATTATCAATAGTAAATTGTTCTCTCGTATCTCCGCTCCTAACTGCATCGGAAATATAAGTTTATGAGGCAGTCAGGCAATCTTAATGATGATGTCTTCATGACAAACATCTTTCCTGGCGCCCAAATATCACAATAAAAGTTAATGTAAGTCTCGTGGTATCTGAGACTGTGATGGAGACGAGCATTATTAAGACTAAAGAGACACTAAGCACTGGTCCATCACTGGTCTTCTGTATGTCTTTGTCCTCTCTGTATACGAGGGCACCGGACATTCACACAACCAAAAAAGTATCTTTATGAATGGACACAAGAATTTCAAAATGAACACTGCGACTCTTATGTCTCGGTAGAGTTGTCAAAATCCTTCGATCGTTGTGTCATATTGCTTAACACAAAACTGTAAATATATTTAGCACATGCTGTGTATCATGCTGTACCAGAAGGGTGTACACATTCCTTGATAGAGAATGTTCAATGCACAAACATAACCACACTCCTTCCATACACATTCTAAGTACGCAAACTGCACCATACTAAAGCTGCATCCACATTTCGCATCTAGTACCTACTTAAAATTATATGTACCAAGTTAAACAATATACTGGGGTCCCATAAACACCCTTTGTGTCCTCTACTCTGTCATCTTTTTTTATGCTACCGGGCACAGGATGAGTATGGGGTGCACAATAAACTAATTAGTGTTCGCGGCAAAATTCAAGATTCAAATTCTTTAACTCCCCCAACACTACACCTAATGTCTTTCTGTCAACACCGAAACACAACACTCGCTGCCTCTCTCAACATCCCAGTACTACACACACACACACATCTAAACAATGTGTCTCCAGAGTTGACCAGCACACGAAAATTATCATTAATTAAACACATATAGTGCATTCAGTACAGCAGGTTTTTATGTTCATCAAAACACAAGATACCAAGGTTGAGAATTGCGAAGAAAAATTGGTTTTCGTTAATTTACTATTTACAAATAAAACTTTAATTGTCATCGTTGTGTGTACAAAACAACGTTCCCGGACACGGCTTTAATAACGTGGAAATTAATGATGCATCAACTCCCATGACAAATCTTACTTTCATCAAGTTACAAAAGAAGTTTTTGCTTAAGACTGGTATTCACCTCCAACTCCTGTGAGATTCAGACAATTTTCAGTTAAGGTGCAGATGCTGATGTGGGCGGCGTGGGGGGGGGGGGGACCTGTGGGAGTAGCGTATTTACATGTTACCTCTCGACAATATTTCGTAGGCCAGAGCAGCTCCTTCCCCGCACACAGTCCTCACTTGAACTATCATTTTCTACGTTACTGTTAACTCTCTTACTTTGTTCTGCCAGTCTTGGGTTATGTCTGTTTGCCGAACGTTCTTGTTCTTAATTCTCACCGTTGGACTCAGCTTATTCTAGTCCTTTGGCGGCGAGGTAGAATAATATATATTTTTGTATTTTTTTTATGGAACACTCGGCGTCTACAGTTGACATCATACTATCTTAGTCTTTCGGTTAAATTCTGAAAGCTTTTAATTCAATCTGTCTCCGCGAAACATTTTTGGACGGCTCACAAGTAGATTCAAATTATTATTTTTTTAATGTGTCGTAGATTATGGGATAGTATTTATATTTACCAGTGAATAAAGCCCCAGAGTAGTTAACATTACACATCTGATAGTTTCTTCACCACTCTCTTGCAGGACACTACAGGAGCCTCGACACACAGATGTTGCTAATTTCGCTGCATCTTTTCATTTCGGAAACTCACAATGACGATGATTTTTAGGTGATGTGGATTTAAAATGCTGAAGATAACGAAAAATGTGAGAGTCCTTAGTATTGTTATGTCCATCACCGAGTCAGTGGACAGCGACAAGGTAAGTACTGTAATACTTTAAGTGTAAACGTTTAACAGATACGATATTCTTGTACGTGTCATTATCTCAATTCACTATTTGTCTGTTCAAAAGACCTCTACTTTTTTCCTTATTTTTTACCAGGTTTTCAATATAAAACTTGAGGCTTTGCTAGCAGCCAGCCAGTAATGTTTACATGCACACGTCATTACCTCCTGGCAATTTGTAAACGACTAATTAAACCCAAACTGCAGCTACAGCGCTGTCGGGGTAACAACCCATCCTCTGGTTCTGAGCCATGTTACGAGCAACAGGACGGGCTGTACAGTAAACCAATTTGACGAGCGTTTGAAAACTGACATTTATTCCATCCAACACAACTGCGCTTCCTCCGAGCTCTACCATACGTGCTTGTCAACCCATGTATCACATCTCTTCAAAATTATTGTCTAACGTAACAACGTTCAGTTTATGGCACTAATACCAACCACAACAAGCATGAAGTCTTCCGCCGCACACTCCACCATCCTGACATTTTAGGTTGAGAACAAGGTGTTGAGGGAGGGCAGGAGTGGGTTGTAGAGACGTATTTGGTCTTTGGAAATTTGTGTAGTGATCATATTACTGTAACTATCATTCAGTTTAGAAGCAGAAGGTTCAGGTTTACACGTGAGACGTGACCTACGTGTTCGTCAGCATTGTTTGCGTCGTATGCATCAACCTCCCAAACGCTACTAAAAATTTACACTGTCACCTGACTGACTGACAGGCATTAGAGATTTATCTTACAGTTCTGTATGACTCATACTTTACAGTAATTATTTACATTAATTACACAAACTCCTAATATTATAACCTGACTCCTTTTGGGCCATCTGCATCTGAACAATTATTCCATTAGATGAACGAGTCCCCCAATTTCCTGCACTGTGCAAACATAACCAGTTTTCCCGTTAAAGAAAGACTTCAAATAAATTTTCAGTGATGTTAAACAAGAAAAACAAATATTTGTTTGGTCAGGTCGTAACATTGTATCAACACTTTACTTTTAAGGACAACATCCAGGCATTTATTCCCCGACTCCAGTGATGTTTACTAAACGTTGACGTGAAGGTTGTCCTCAGGATTATTCATCAACCAACTTTTCTGTATTTACCAATAAGCTAATACATATAGCCTATGAGACCATAAGACAAACTAAAGAAATATTTCCAATAGGCCAGGCGTGGTGGTAGTGTAGGTGATATTGGTGGTGGTAGTGGTGGTAGTATTGGTGGTGGTGGTATAGGTAGTGGTGGTGGTGGTGTTGATAGTGATGTTGATGGCGTTGGTGTTGGTAGTGGTGCTGGTGGTGTGTGTGTGTGTGTGTGTGTGTGTGTGTGTGTGTGTGAGTAGAGGGTGATGTAATGCGTCTAGTTTGGTAGCATTATGTTAGTGTTAAGGTGCAGGCACTGCTTGCTTCCTCTCGCGTTCAGCTGCCGCCGCTGGCTAGCCCTCGTGGCGAACAGGGAAGCAACTTGCATAAGTCTTCCTCTGCCAGTACACAGCCTCTTCACCACCAAGACTCCTGCTGTGCCTCCTCATGGCAACACACTGTAACTGGGTGCCTCGTGAGTTCAGACTAGACCAGCAGGGAATTTCGATGCAGCAGCGGGCCCCAGAGGGACGGAGCATAGATCACTGGCAGCTGGATACGTCTTGGTGTCTACCAACCACTGCCCCGATGCCTTGCGGATTAACTTTGGTAGGTATAAGGCTACGGGAGTAAACCCCAAACGAAAAATCTGTGGTGGTGCCCCGCAACAGGCAGACATGCTTACAGAGCTCCAGTAACAACAATAATAAAGCAAAACGACGACGGTATAGGCGGAAGAGGTGACCAACAATCCAACAGGGGAACCCAACGATTACACCAGTGGATGAAGCCGATGCAAGATGGACAGGTTACTAAGGCGAAACCCAACAAACGGGGCTATCTACAGTCCATTGCATCTTTCCTCTCCCCAGTCGTTGCACCACTGGATCAGGAAAAGAGAGAGCCAAGATGTTTGGTTGCAGCCTGCGCTCCTGCCTCGCCACAAATCAACTCATGCGCAGCCATCATCCAGCTCATCATACTTTTCATGATTATCAGAACATTTAAACCCCGACGGGGACAGGCAGAGATGACTGCCGGAAGTCTCTAGTCACACCTATGCACATGGGCGGGATAGATTATGCGGTCGTTTATGCATTGGGATCGAGGCAGCAATGCAAACCGTCGTGTCTGTGAGACTGAACAGCCCTTTCCAGGAGCCATTCTGCTCACCCCACATGGAGAGGGAACTAGAAAAGGTGCCCTCAACATAGCCTGTCTCAAAAAAAACCCTGACTGCGTGAACATCAATGAAAATATTCAAAATCGGATCAGATATGCATCTCAAGACATTGGCAGACTCCGTACCCGTGTCTTCAGCTGTAGGGAGCTGAAATTATCTACAAAGTTGAATGTACAGTATATCGAGCAATGGTCCTCCACATCCTGCTATATGGCAGCGAGACATGGGTCACATACAGGAGGCACCTCAAGGCACTTGAAAACTTTCACCAACGTAGTCTACGTTCCATCCTCCGAGTTGGCTGGGAAGACAAGAGAACAAATGCCAGTATTCTCGCTGACACCAACTGTAGGAGCATCGAGGCTACCATTATCCATGAACAACTACGCTAGACTGGCCATGTTGCCCGCATGGACGACAGTGATGGTGTTGGTGGTAGTGCTGGTGGTGATGTTGGTGGTGTTGATGGTGTTAGTGGAGTTGATGGTGTTAGTGATGGCGGTAGTGGTGGTGTTGGTTATGGTGGTGTTTGTGGTCTTGTTGGTGGCAGCGGCAGTGGTGTTGGTGGTGGTGTTGGTGGTGTTGTGGTAGTGGCAGTGGTGTTGGTGGTGGTTGTCAGGGGCTTGTTGTTTAACCATCATGATCTTCATTAATATTACTGCCTGATGGAACCTCCTCACATTGACCAAGGATATAAATATAAAATCATTTATATACAAACTCTATTAAAAATATCATAACTATCTCCAGTATATACAATGGTCGTGACAGTAATGATGGTCAATTAACACTGAAAGCAAATGTAAAAAAAAATCAAATATTGAAATAATAGATATGATGAACACCTGAAGAACTGACACAACGACGGGCGGACGGTGTGAGTGGTGACAGCCTTCGACGGGCGGACGGTGTGAGTGGTGACAGCCTTCCGAGCAGCATGAGCATTACAGATATTGCTGACTGTGCTTCGTATACATATGTAACAATTTCTAACAACAAACCATATACAGATAGAACTAAAAAGGTGAATCTAAAATACAGCAAAGATGAAAAAAAAAATACAGTTAAATAGAATACAAACACATACAAACAAAAACTAACAACTAGTCGGTATTGAAAAAAAAAAGTCTATAAAAACCATTAACTGGAAAAAAAATAACAGAAAAATTAACATGTGCGATGAAAATTGTTGCTGCAGGAGTTTGGAAACTAACCGACGCAATTCCCATTTAGTTAATGAACTGACAAAATGTTACGAGAGCAATAACAGTTACCAATTCCAGACTCGAAATCTTTCCTTATCACTTTTAAAGTTTGGACGGATAAAAACAGTAGCCTTTGGGGTTGAGGGGGTAAGGGGGGGGGCGGTTAGGGGCAAGAGGAAGGGGGAGGGGCAACATGGACGTAAGAGGAGAAGGGGGGGAGGAAGGTGGGGCAAGAGGATGGGGGAAGAGGGAGGGTGCAGAAATAGGAGGAAGAAGAGGTTACAGAAATGCGAGCAAGAGGAGGAGTCAATAAATGGGGACAAGAGGAAGAGAGCCAGATGGGAAAGTGTAAGGAGGTAACACGGGAAAGGGGATAGAGGGCTCAACCTTCCTGCTATGGTAACGTTATGAAAATTTCTCCCTGTTGGTGAGAGAAAATTAGTGAGGGTCTGCGCCTCCCTTTGCTAATAATTGCTGCCCTTCATCCCTGACTTTTTCCGCGACCTCTAGGTTGGGGTAAGGCATGGGCGGGGTCGTGGTATGGGCCCGCTGGCTACAGTATTAGGCTCTCTCGGGATGCGGGTTGAGGTTTTGGGTGGGGTGGGTTGGGGTGGGGTG
>NW_024736405.1:0-12500 GCF_018991925.1 Homarus americanus
TGCCTTATATGTGATTAATGGCAGCAGTGGGGCGAAAACAAAAATGGCAACAATTGCCTTATATGTGATTAATGGCAGCAGAGGACGAAAACAAAAAATGGCAACAATTGCCCTCTCTTCTTTAATAAACTTTTCTTAATAATTTCATAATTTGTCTCATTATATACATCGTTCTCTCTCTCTCTCTCTCTCTCTCTCTCTCTCTCTCTCTCCTTTCTTCGCCATGTACAATTTAACCCCATAATTTGCATGACTCTCTCTCTCTCTCTCTCTCTCTCTCTCTCTCTCTCTCTCTCTTATTAATCTTCTCAATCACCTAATTCCTCTTCCTGGTTCATCACTTCCCTCATTTACTCCTTGTTCATTTCCAAATACTAACTTTACCTTCCTTTTGCATAATTCCCTTCATTTATTCCTTCTTACTAATTCTAATTCATCATCAGTCTCCACTACCAGTTAATTTATTCATTCTTGCTATTCTATTCTACTTCATTCAGTTTTTGCTTTTCTAATTATTATCATATTTAGTTTTACATCTTTTCATTTTTTATTTATTGTTTTGTTTATTGTTTCCCGGTTAATTCCCTTTCTTCTATTCGCTTTTATCTATATTATCTATCAATTTCTTCATTTTATTTTATTTCTTCTTTGTTATTCATTCATTCCTTAATATTCTTCTCTTCTGTACTACTTCCTTCTTTCATTTCTATTTTTATCAATTATTTTTCTCTTCTATTCCTTATCCCTTTACTGTTTAATTCACCTTCCATTTTCAGTAATTCCTCAAATCATTCCCACTGTTTCTGTTTCTACGTTATTCACTCTTTCTTCCATTTTCTTTCTCTCCATTGATTTGTTTTTTCTCCTGTTCTAATTTATCAACATTATCCACTAATTTCCTCCCCCAAAAATTATCCCTCCTCTTCTTTATCTACGTCATTTATTATTTCCCTATTTATTCTCTCTCTTCTAATCTATCTTTATTATGCCTTCTTTCAATTATTATTCCTTCCCGTTGTTTAAACGTGGGCCTACACAATCAGGTCCCTTGACTTGCCTGCCTCCTTAACCCTTAATTAACCCTTCTGCCTAATTACCCTCCCCTTGGGACACCCTACGACGTCCGGCCCTTCCCTCTTCTATCCCCCTTCCTCTGTACCCTCGCTAACCACCTCCTTGTCACCTATCACCCCTCTGGTGTTTCTTCCCCATCTCCTCCCCTTACTTATTGACCCTCCTCTTCTTCTCCTCCTCCTCTTACTTATTCATTTCCTCCCTCTTCTCTTCTTCTTATGCTTCTCATCTTCGTCTTCTTCCTTCTCCTCCTCCTCCTCCTCCGTCTCTTCTCTCCGCCTTATCCCTCACGCGACACCCCACATCACCTCCGCCCACTACCCCCCTCACGCCCATTATCCTCTCACGCCCGCTACCCCTCAGCTCTTGGTTTCCCCTCATTTTCCTCCCTCATCCACCCCCTTCCCTCCCTCAGGCACCACAACTCACCCTCACTAACGTCCCCTGCCGTCCGTCCATCAACCCTCACGCCTTCACCCTCCCCTTGTCCATCACCCCTCACTCGCCCATCCCCTCACACAACAACCTCACGGACCCACCCTCAGATTTCCCTTGTACTATACCTTCAATCCTACCCCTCATCTCTCATTCTATCTCACCTTAAGCCCTCACATCCCCTACACCTCACTCCTCCTCCCGCCCTAAACCTCACCCCTCACTCCACCCCCTGCCCTCTAAATGTCCCTCATCTATCAAATCCCCACCTTACCTCCCTCTACCTCATATTTTTCCCTTCTTACCGCTCACACTCCTCCTACCCCCTTCCTCACCCCTCACACTCCCTCCACCTCACAATGCCTCCCTCCTCACCCTCATGTCCCCCCTCAATCTAGTACCCCCTGAGACACACACGTCCCCCTTACAAACTGTCACCAGTTAACGTAACGACATAAAACCTGGAAATTCAGAGCTGTTTGTCACGGCCTTGTCACCTTCCCCCTCCCTCCCTCCCTTCTTCCCCCCTTCCATTCTTCTCTCTTCCCTCTCTCGTGCATGTTCTACCCCGTGTCATAGTGTGTCCTTATGTGTACGCGCTACATGTATCCCCTGTTCTCGTTGTTGATGTCTATTTTAATGTTGTATGTATCCTAACACTACACTCACCACAATCACTAGTATCTTCGCTACACCTACCACTATCAGTATCTCATCTACCCTCACAATAGTCACCAGTATCTTCGCTACCACCATAACTATACCAGTCTCAGTTACATTCACCACAATCAAGGGAGTATAACTATCATCGCCCTCATAACGTCATAACTACACTACCAGCCTCTACCCACCACTATCACAACCTATCACCCACACCATCACCACCACAACCAACTACCACACTACCAATCACTACCACCATTGACACTCCTACCAATCATCCACCACCAATAGACCTACTACCACTACCATTCGTCCTTACCACCATCACTACTATCAATCATCCCCCACCACCACCACCATCAATACTACTATTAATCACCACCACCACCACCATCATCTTCACTACCCAAGCAGTGCTATGTATTTGCATGTGTTACTCTCAGCTTCCCTAGACTGGCACTCACTCACCTGCCCAGATTGGCATTATCACTCTGCCTGACCAACATATGTGCACTCCTGTCCAGACTGGCACTCTCAGCTGTCTAGACTGGCACTCAGCTGTCTAGACTGGCACTCTCGCCTTTTCAGAGTGACCCTCTCACCTGTCCATACTGGCCTCTTACCTGCCCAAACTGACACGCTGACCCGAGTTAACTATCACTCTCACCTGCCCAGATTGGCACTTTATAGCTATCCCAAACAGATAATCTAATTTGTCTCCATCACTACGGATTCATCGTTGTCTTTACATTTTGCACAATAAATCTCCCCAAAGTATCAGTGAATAAAATACCATCACAAAATTACATCCACAATATAATACAGTGAGGTTATGCTTGACCAAGTTAGCTAATGTTAGTTAAAGTTAGCTAAAGCAAGGACAGATTAAGAGTTAAATAAGTTAAAGTTAGTTTAGGTTTAGACAGGTTGTTGGAGTTAATTAAGATAATGTAAATTACCTTTGATTAGGTTAGGTTAGGTTACGTTACATACGTTAGGTTAGGTTAGGTTAGGTTACGTTACATACGTTAGGTTAGGTTAGGTTAGGTTAGGTCAGGTTAGGTTAGGTTAGATAGATTAACAAATTTTGTTTAGGTAAACTCAGTAAGACAGATTATCTTAGGTTAGGTTAGGTTAGGAAAGGTAAGGTAAGACACTTCAGCTTAAATTAGGTCATTTCAGATGTAACTGCTTCCATGGTCTGGTTGTAATCCTCGGAAGCGAGTGTGACATTTCTGCAATCTGTTTTCGGCACTCTGTAGGCACTGTTACCCTTCCTGTAACACTCTTTCATGTATTGCTTCACGGCACTTTACCGGCGCCCTATCTTGGCACTATCTCCCTCTCCATTTCTCCCTCTCACCCACTAGCACAGTTGCTCTCTCTCTCTCTCTCTCTCTCTCTCTCTCTCTCTCTCTCTCTCTCTCTCTCTCTCTCTCTATTTCCCGATCATTCTCTCTTAGTTAGTTTCATTTTCTCCTTTGAATGTTGAAATTATTAATCTTATCTCTCTTCTATCTCTCCCTCTCTTTCTCTTACTGTATCTTATTTTCTCTCTTAAACAATTATATCTTTCACTCCTTTGCACTCTGTCCCTCTATCTTTGTTTTCACTTTTTCTTTCAATCTCTTCAATATTTTCATCCCTCTCCTCCTTTTTACTTTTTGCATTGCTACCTCTCCCTCCTTCCACCCCCCCCTCTCTCTCTCTCTCTCTCTCTCTCTCTCTCTCTCTCTCTCTCTCTCTCTCTCTCTCTCTCTCTCTCTCTCAGTTGCTTTCATCATAAAGTTATTTGCACTTTGTATGTTTGTTTGTTTGTCTACACCAAATGTTTCAATACATTCTGGTCAATCTAGAGCCTACCCTCACCTTATTTCACCTCAAGACATACACCCTAATGCTAACCTAACCTAACTAACCTAACCTAACCTAACCTAACCTAACCCACTAACCTAACCTAACCTTACACCTTACCTCATCTAACCTAACCTCCCAGGCATCATTAGTTTGCATAAGCATCAGGTGAAATACCTGGGGGGCTAATGTCCATGTGATTAGTCCTTTCGTGAGTTACTGAATGACTAATTGTAGGAAGAATTATTTTGTGTAAAACTGTCAGACGTGCGGCCAGCTGCATAACCCAGCTGTTCCCAACTTTATTAATAAATTTAAACTTTCATCATTGATATATTATAAAATCAGAATATTACTAGGCTATATTGGTGTAATTATTATCGACACAGGTAAAATAGATATTCCCTCACCAGTACGATATCTTGGCCTAGACTCTGTCAACCCAGGCATCGTCGACGACCACCTCACCATGACCAACGCCTCTCAACTGTTATGTGAGCTCTCTTAACGTCATCATATCTGAGGAACAGAAAATCATTAAATTAAAACATCATGAAACTCGGAGGAATACATTATATTATGTCGGTATATCATAAAATATATCAAAGCCACAGAATATATATACATCATTAGTATATCGAGTACTGTTAAATATTATCATAGATGAAAATCAATACGTATTGTAATTACCTCAAAACCAGTTAGATTAAAAACATTGTAGGTATTAAATCTAAAGAAAATATAAATTAAATGCTGCTGAGCTTGACTGTACACGGAAAATTATTGTACACCGAAGCTTCTGATTTAAACGTTAATTATGTGAAGTGAGAAGAAACTTTATATAGACATAAAACATTCTTAGTGGCATATATATATATATATATATATATATAAACAATTACAGTATATTTTCAACTAAACCAACTAGAGATCAACAGTCAACTTTTGCTGTACATTCAATTTTCTGGTTGTCTCGTGTCTCTCTTCCCTCCCCCATTTATCTCCACCGTTACTTCCTCTTCCTCTCCTCTCCCCCTCTCCATCTCGTTGTTTATTTACACCAGCCAACAATGACAACATCTGCAAGTGACAAACTCCGCCACTGTGGACGCGCTACCAAATTATGCCATGAATCCCAGAGACAGGGGCAGTATAGGCTCTCTCACGCCCTGCCCAGAGACCATCTCTGACCGTGATGCTGACAGCCACACACCTCCAGGGGAAACCAACGTACTGTGGCGGAAAATTACGTCTGTATAAAACTCATTCCAGAATACCAACCTCAGTAAGGTAATCTCGATCCTCTTACTCCTTACTTTAAGATCCTATATTCCTTGCTCATGATACAGTTATCTATAACCTTATCAAGGGAAACTAGCTATTGTGGCCTTTATTAGGTCTTTAAGTTGTAATAAATTCAATACAGTAAGCAACCGAGACAAGGCAATGCGGCCCTGTTGAGCTCTTCCTTATTGATGAATTTAATCATAATACACAACCATGACCCCCGCAGGGAAAACCAGCCCATTATACAAGCCTTTTCCTGGTCCATTTTAACGTCTACGATAGATTCAGTGAACCTTATCAAGTAAACTGATCTCTGTGTTAACTTATCGTAAAGACGGTTTTCCTATCTAGGTACAATTTAGCCACCTGACAGCAACGAAAACTAACCCTGTGGTATAATGTGTGTTATAAGGCAGGTTTTATTACCTTAATTATTGATACTTTCAGACTACTTTACCATATAATTAGGAAAACTTATCTCTGTGTTGTGATGTATTGTAGAGACGGTTCTGTGAAATTAACCTAGAGGTACATAAGAAGACTAATCCCTGTGCTGACATACTGTAAGAACTAACTCCTATAATAAATTCAAATAAAATAGCCAAGGCGGCCATCCGTTCCGCTAAAGTATCATAGAGGCTGTTTTAGAGTAAAGAGCAAAATTTAATAAAACTTTAGGCGGCAAATAAAAGTGAGCTCAGCGGTAGCACCTCTTAAAGATCGTTTTACATTCAGTTCAGTATTCAGCAAAACATGGCAGGGTCGAACTCCCTAGGTGGAAATGCAGTCGAGATAAGTTGTTCGCTCTTCCGTCTCCTCCTCCTCTTCCTCTGCTTTCTTTCCCTCCCCCTCTGCTTCGTCCTCCTACGCCTCCTCTTCTTACTTCTCCTCTGACCCCTCTTTCCCCTCCTCCTTCTCCTACATTTCATCCAATGTTTCGTTCCCTACTTCTCCTATTCTTTCCTTCCTCCTCTTCCATCCCTCCTTCTCTTCCTCTTCCCCACCTTCTGCCACCCGCCCCCCGCTCCTCCTCCTCTTTCACTGACTCACTTAAGTTAATCCTCAACCCTGACTTTTGTGACGGATGAAATATGTCGTGGGAGAAACACACACACACACACACACACACACACACACACACACACACACACACACACACACACACACACAGGTCCAGATTCTCAGAGAGTCTTGGGGGGAATATTTTCTCTCTAATTGGCTACAAGACAACAATTTAGTGGCTGCCTCTGAGTACAAGTTAGACTAGATATTTTTCTCTGTTGGGGCTGAAAATTTGAGCTGGACAGATGTGTTCTCCCGTCTCAGTTGGGTGTGATGATGATGGGGAGGGTGGGGATAGGTGGGGAGGATTTAGGGGAAATTCAACGTAGAATCTTGAAGAATCTGCTTTTTCTTTAAGTGTGTGTGTGTGTGTGTGTGTGTTGTGTGTGTGTGTGTGTGTGTGTGTGTGTGTGTGTGTGTGTGTGTGTGATAACAAAAGAAATGAGCCAATAGACAAGTTATTTCAAGTTATGGTGTTAAAAAAATAACTTAAGTGTTTTTATTCAGATTTTGTTTTTACCGTAAGTTTTGATAATCCAATCTCATATACGTGAGCCGTACGATGGATAACATGTGTTTTCTTATCTATAGTTAAGGTAAAATTTCTAACGTAAGACCTTTAAGAATGTTCTCTTTTTTGTGTCAGACAGATAGGTTCTCTCTCTCTCACATCTGCGGTTGGGGAAAAGCTGATGCAGGCCCTGAGAATTCCCTGCCAAGGTACATATACAGGTATCCACAGTACAAATTCCCTGTGGTTGCTCTCCTTCCCCCACCACTCGTCGTTATGGTTGGTACACGCCCCGTTGATTTAGGGAATTTCAGACGTTTGGGAATTTAGGAGAGTTGCAGGAAATTTACGAAATACCACGAATGGTACTTCCGGAAAAGTTTTGGGGGATAATTCAGAGTCGTTGTAAGTTACCTTGAGTTAAATGTGACAAATGTAAAGATTTAAAAGATTATTTCAAGTCATCTATAAAATGAATAAAAACACTTTGAATATGGGATAAATTCATTATTTATCCTGTTATCCATTTAATATTATTTATTTATTCATTTTAATTCATATTTCCATTACAATTTCTTTAATGCGTATCGAAACGTCTTATGCTATCTTGAACTACCAACGCCTATTCCTCACTGCCTGACTGCCGGATTAGGGAAAATACCACCTTCCTCCCTCCCTCACTGACTTCCCCGGCCCGATCATACCACGCATGATACCACGGACCTATCACTGCACCCCGAGGCTGTTTACGTCAAATAATTCATCACTAACGCTGGTATTGTTCATTTGTTGTTCTCCTGCATGATGAACTATGATGAACAACGTCACTTGAAATATGAACTTTTTAATGTTATTATATTTTGTTCTAGTCATTTCAATAGTTAAATGTTCGTTAAATAAAGCTACATCACTACTACGCTGCTGCAACGAGCCTCATACAGCTGCATTAAACCTCATAGCAGCTGGACCATCTCGTCGTACACAACTCCAGTCTACTGTAGGGTCCACTAGGAGATGCTAGCACAGGACATCTCTCTCTTGAACGACAATCCCGCTATGATGACGACAACCTGAACAAACGACAACCTGAACAAAACGACAACCTCAACAAAAATGACAACCTCAACAAAATGACAACCTGGACAAAAAGACATTTCCGTGATGACGACGACAGGTTGGCTATAATGAATACAGTTGGCTAGGGAAGACTAATCATCCACAAAACCTCTGTACTGTATATAACGAAACACAAGGTAGCTACAAGGTTTATTTCGACACAAGACACAAGTACAATATTATCTGGGTATTGTTTGCATGAGTGAATGTCTGTCCGCGAGGAAGCAAAACACATTTCAATACGTTTTCATGGTATCAGTAACCCCAACCAATCAGCTCAGTGTATGCCCTTATACGCGTGGATTCTTCTAAGTTCTCACCAAAGGCCTCGTACGCGTGGATACTACCAAGTTCACACCAGATACCCCCATAAAAATTCTGATAAGTTCTTACCAGATACCCCCATACGCGTGGATTTTACCAAGTTGACACCACACCTCAGCCACCACCACCACCACCACCTCCCAGCTCTGATCCAAGCCTCGAGAACCCTATTAAAATGATGGCACTCCACAGTTATCCCCAGCGGCTTAATGGCGTCCCTACAACACTCCTCCTTAAAATTCCTCTATCGGAACTCTCCTCAACCGTCTTGTCACCCTCACCTGGCGGTCTGTGAGGTATACCAGGGAGAGGAACTAGGGAGAATAACTGTGTCAGGGGCAGGGAGAGGGTTTACATGGATGGATAAATAGGAGGAGAAAGTCGTAAAAGGAAGAAAGAGGAACAACAGAAAGAACAACAACACCTATAACAACAGACAACAATAACAACGACAGTAATATGAAGAACAAATTTTAGAAACAACGAAAATAAAAACAATGACAATAAGAAAATTAAGATAAGAAAGAAAAGAAACCAGATAATAGAAAAAGAATAAAAGAATTAAGATATATATTAATGTGTGTGTGTGTGTGTGTGTGTGTGTGTGTGTGTGTGTGTGTTCAGGAAGCCGTTTATGACCCTGCAGAACCATGACCTTCTTAGTTGTTAATAAAAGAATTAATCACATCGTTTTTGAATGTTGACCTAAAATCAAACGACAAGTTTCAGTGAGATAAGTCCAGTGATTTTTTGTACACAGTCACATTCACCTCCCAGCTACCTGTAAGGCTTTGACTGGTCGTGTCCTCTCTCTCACACACACACACACACACACACACACACACACACACACACACACACACAGGACCAATAGGCTGGCTTCTCAATCCATCAGTGCAGGATGCAACTTTGCAGGAGCAGAATGCAAAGGTACTCCATTTCTTTTTTCCATTCGGCAGCTCTTCAAAGGAATTCATCCTGCATCTATATTCCTCCCTACTGGACGTACAGCAAGCAGTTCAAGACCAGTGTCAACAAACACCAAATACACCCTGTCTTCAATATTCCTTTTGAAAGATCTCTCGTTTTTATTTGATTTTTTGGTGGGGTTTGAGTGGGCCGTCCGTATACACACACACACACACACACACACACACACACACACACACACACACACACACACACACACACACACACACGTATATACCAATTAAAATAGAATAAACAGAAAAAATAAAAATCTGGATAAAATAAAACAGAAAATGAAGTTAAAACAAAACAGTGGTTGAGGCAGATGATTGATGTGTGTGTCGTGTTTCTTGTACAACAAAGTCCTGTAACAGCGATGAGGGCACACCTGTACCTGCTGACTGCCCAATGACACGCTAGATCTCTCTCTCTCTTATTGCTGTTACGTTAATATCCTCCCCTCATCCTCCCTTCTCTTTATCCCTTGACCTCATCCGCCCCCCCGTGAACCCCTCTTCCGTTCCCTGACTCCATTCTCAACCGCCCCTATCGTCCCCTACCTTTCCATAATTGGTCCCCCCTCCCATCCATTCCCATTCCTCTACCTAACTTTTCCTTCCTTCTTCCCACCTTCTAACTTTCCATCTTCGCTCCTCCACCTCCCCACTCTCTCTCCCCTTCCTCTCCTGTACTTTCCCTCTCACATCTTCCTCCTCCCTTTTCAACCTCTTCCTACCCATCTTCCCTTTTCCTCTCTTCTTTTCTACAACCATCCTTCTTCCCCTATTCATTCCATTCCTCCTACACCACACCCTCTCCCTGCTTACTTTCCTTCTCTCCCCCTTCCCCATACTGCCTCTCCTCCCTTCCTCCCTCCCCCATCATCCTTCTTCCTCCCATCCACTACCTCGTTCTCATTTCCCTCTTCCCTTCATTTACTTCCCTTCTCCCCATTTCCTCTCCCACCTACCATCTCCCTTCTCACCATTCCCCCCTCCCATACCCCCTCCCCTACCCCCTTTCCCTCCGGCGGTTGAGCACATATAAGCAGTAAGAAGTGTCTCAATAAATTAAATCTGGTCATAATCTCTGACGGATGCCTGATACCACCTGTCTGAGCGGGGGATCGTTAGTGCCACCTGTCCTGCCCCCACCCCCCACCACCACCTGCCACGCCACTATCTCAACCTCCTGCCCTGCCCCACCTTCACCTGACTCCACCCCAGTGCCCCTTCCACCTGACATACCCCTAGTGCCCCCTCCACCTGACATACCCCCTAGTGCCCTCTACCTGACATACCCCCTAGTGCCCTTCCACCTGACATACCCTAGTGCCCTTCCACCTGACATACCCCTAGTGCCCCCTTCCACCTGACATACCCCTAGTGCCCCTTCCACCTGACATACCCCTAGTGCCCCCTCTACCTGACATACCCCTATGCCCTTCTACCTGACACACCCCTAGTGCCCCTTTCTACCTGACATACCCCTAGTGCCCCCTCCACCTGACATACCCCTAGTGCCCTCTACCTGACATACCCCCTAGTGCCCCCTCTACCTGACATACCCCTAGTGCCCTCTACCTGATACCCCTAGTGCCCCCTCCACCTGACATACCCCCTAGTGCCCCCTCTACCTGACATACCCCCTAGTGCCCCTCTCTCACCTGACATACCCCCAGTGCCCCTTCACCTGACACACCCCCCAGTGCCCCCTCCACCTGACATACCCCTAGTGCCCCTCCACCTGACATACCCCCTAGTGCCCCCTCTACCTGACACACCCCTAGTGCCCCTTCTACCTGACATACCCCCAGTGCCCCTTCCACCTGACATACCTAGTGCCCTCTACCTGACACACCCCTAGTGCCCCTCTACCTGACATACCCCTAGTGCCCCCCTCCACCTGACATACCCCTAGTGCCCCCTCTACCTGAAGCACCCTAGTGCCCCCTCCACCTGACATACCCCTAGTGCCCCCTCTACCTGACACACCCCTAGTGCCCCCTCCACCTGACATACCCCCTAGTGCCCTTCTACCTGACATACCCCTAGTGCCCCCTCTACCTGACATACCCTAGTGCCCCTTCCACCTGACATACCCCCAGTGCCCCTCTACCTGACATACCCCCTAGTGCCCCTTCCACCTGACACACCCCCTAGTGCCCCCTTCTACCTGACATACCCCCAGTGCCCCTTCTACCTGACATACCCCTAGTGCCCCTTCACCTGACATACCCCTAGTGCCCCCTTCACCTGACATACCCCTAGTGCCCCTTCACCTGACATACCCCCTCACATTCTCAAATTTCGTAAAGTATGAAAAAAAAATCGTAATTAAAGGATAATATAACGTAGAGTCTCGAAGCCATTTTGGAGACTTTCTAACAATGTCTTTTCGGTCTTCTTTCTGATTCTTAACCCTGTATACGGGCCTCTGTGCTGAATAAAATTGTCTGGTATTGATCAAATAATAGTGTCCAGTAGCGAAGGTGAATGGCAATGCAGTAATGTGGTCTATACACACTTTTGACGCCATTTTGGATGACACCTTTCTTTTCTTAAAACAAATATTTTCGTGTCGATATTAGAGAGAATTAATCTATACATCTCTGACACTCGACAAAAACAGAATGACACAGAGTCCCTCCAAAAATTTCCTAGTCTATCTGCGGGTCACAACTTGGAATAAACAGAAAACACGACCTGATGACGCCAAGCTTAGTCTGGTTCAGTGATCTATCAACACTGGGGCTATTAAAACTGGGGCTACTAAGACCTATTAGGACTGTGCAATATCAAGACTGGTACCTAATAAGAACGGGGGCCTGTTAAGATTGGCCTATTAATATTGGGACTTAATAGAACTGGGGTCTATCGGACTTATCCTTCATAAGAATGGGGCCTATTAAAACTTGCACTTATTAAGACAGGCTTATTAGAACTAGGGCCTATCAAGACTGGTACCTAATAGGACTTATACCTCAAAGGGCTGGGACCTATAAGAATGAGGCCTATTAAAACTGGGGCCCATTTGACCAGCTGATGACTCTAGGACCAGGACGTCAGTAATTAATGTTAGTTTTTTTTCATCTTTATATTAATAATTTTTCAGCCGGGGACCAATATGGCGCCGGGCCTGTCTATAGTTATTAGGTGATATATCCTGGAGATATGGTGGCCCGGAAAATGAGAGGGAGAAGAGG
>NW_024736405.1:17500-40564 GCF_018991925.1 Homarus americanus
TCATTAAGTTGGAACCCTTCCCCCTTTTTCCATTAAGTGGAACCCTTCCCCTTTTCCATTAAGTGGAACCCTTCCCCTTTTTCCATTAAGTGGAACCCTTCCCCCTTTTCCATTAAGTGGAACCCTTCCCCCTTTTCCATTAAGTGGAACCCTTCCTTTTCCATTAAGTGGAACCCTTCCCCCCTTTTCCATTAAGTGGAACCCTTCCCCCTTTTTCCATTAAGTGGAACCCTTCCCCCTTTTTCCATTAAGTGGAACCCTTCCCTTCTTTTCATTAAGTGGAACCCTTCCCCCTTTTCCATTAGGTGGAACCCTTCCCCTTTTTCCATTAAGTGGAACCTTCCCCCTTTTTCCATTAAGTGGAACCCTTCCCTCTTTTCCATTATTGGAACCCTTCCCCCCTTTTCCATTAAGTGGAACCCTTCCCCCTTTTCCATTAAGTGGAACCCTTCCCCTTTTCCATTAAGGTGAACCCTTCCCCCTTTTCCCATTAGGTGGACCTTCCCCCTTTTCCATTAGGTGGAACCTTCCCCCCTTTTCCATAAGTGGAACCCTTCCCCCTTTTTCCATTAATTGGAACCCTTCCCCCCTTTTTCCATTAAGTGGAACCCTTCCCCCTTTTCCATTAATGGAACCCTTCCCCCTTTTTCCATTAGGTGGAACCCTTCCCCCTTTTCCATTAAGTGGAACCCTTCCCCCTTTTTCCATTAAGTTGGAACCCTTCCCCCTTTTTCCATTAGGTGGAACCCTTCCCCCTTTTTTCCATTAAGTGGAACCCTTCCTTTTCCATTAAGTGGAACCCTTCCCCCTTTTTCCATTAATGGAACCCTTCCCCCTTTTTCCATTAGGTGGAACCCTTCCCCCTTTTTCCATTAAGTGGAACCCTTCCCCCTTTTTCCATTAAGTGGAACCCTTCCCCTTTTCCATTAAGTGGAACCCTTCCCCCTTTTTCCATTAGGTGGAACCCTTCCCCCCTTTTCCTTAGGTGGAACCCTTCCCCTTTTTCCATTAAGTGGAACCCTTCCCCTTTTCCATTAAGTGAACCCTTCCCCTTTTCATTGGTGACCTCCCTGTATGCAGCAGTATCAGATGGCACTCGTTTCCCTCCCCGTGCAGCTGGTATAGTGCTCTCTCTCTCTCTCTCTCTCTCTCTCTCTCTCTCTCTCTCTCTCTCTCTCTCTCTCTCTCTCTCTCTCTCTCTGCTTTACAAGGCATGACATTCTATCACTACAAGAGATGACGTTGACGAGGAAAAGAACCTGTCAGGGCACACAGTGCTAACTCGCTGTTATTTTCAATAAACAAAAAGCGTAGCGAGAGATCTGACAAGCGCCCTTATGAAAGCTACTCACCTTGCCAAGGACTGATGATACCTGTACTTCAAACAGAATGATTTAAATTGGCTGATGATCTGTGACTGAGGACACACTAAGGCAGGTATTCACAAAAGTAACTTCGGGGTATAAGGTAGTTTAGATAGAGACGCTCCCAGATGCCCCCACAGGCCGACAGAGGGAGTGTGGTGGCGGCACTATTGAGTTTAGCTCGTCACAACACCGACTATGGAAATATCTATAGAATAGGAGAAGCGATGAAATATTCCTGCCAGTGTGCAAGGCTGGAAATTTTCCGTAACGACATTATTGTTGAATGATTGTTTGGATGACTCTTTCTGCACAGAATTGAGAAGATAAAGTGAGCCAGCACCACACCCAGTCCACAGACGCCAGCAGTAGTGTCGTAGAGGTCCTGTCCTCGTGTTTTGTGTGTGTGTGTGTGTGTGTGTGTGTGTGTGTGTGTGTGTGTGTGTGTGTGTGTGTGTGTGTGTGTGTGTGTGTGTCCCATAATCACTTGTACGTGCATGTGTTTCCCTCAGGTGGCAGTGGTTCGTGTGATGTATGCATGTGCGTATGCATATATGTATTCATGTGTCTACCACAAGATGGCTTTCAGCTGTAGTATTTGCACACAATCACCGTGGCAGGTGTACACAGCCGCCATGGTAGGTGCACACAGCCATTGTGGTAGGTGCACACATCCACTATGGTCAGTGCACTGCCACTGTGGTAGGTGCACACAAGCCACTGTGGTAGGTGCACACACCCACTGGTAAGTGCACAATTGTGGTAGGTGCACACAGACACATACTCGCTGCTGTGGCACTGAAAAATGTGATTACGTGAACGGCACAGCGTCCAATGTACATTAACTACCTGTGTTAAACCCGCACCACTGATACTTTTATACTACGGGAGAGAGAGAGGGTTATGCAAAATCTAAAGACTAAAACTTTTTCACGGAAAAAAAAAAAATACTTTTTTCTTTAAAAATATGAGCTCGAGTTTTTATGCACGAGAGAGACGTAAAAGCAAAAATTCATTTATTTACTTTATATATCAAAACCTATTTATTTTTTCGAGGATCGGAGGAGGGAGGAGGGAGGGAGGGGAGGAGGGAGGAGGAGGAGGAGGAGGAGGAGGGAGGAGGAATAGTGATAGATTTAAGATATACTGTACATTTCAGTTACAGTTCCTCCACCACTGTGATAAATACCTCAAATACGTGGGTAAAATACACGATATAATGGACTTATATTTCGCCATACCCCGAGTGTAATGCCCGTGTATGATAACAGCAGCACACCGTGTATATTTTCAGTATTTTTCGATAAGGGCAAGGACAGGAGCAGGGGCAGGGACGAGGCAGGCGGGCGGGGAGGAGGGGCGGACAGCGGACGGGCAGGGGTGGGACAGGGGCAGGGGGACAGGGGCAGGGACAGGGGCAGGGGCAGGAGGCAGGGGCAGGGGCAGGGCAGGGGCAGGGGCAGGGGCAGGATGAGGCAGGGCACTGGGTGATATACGTAGGGGGATGTAAGCGACAGGGGATACAGGGTGGGTTTTTCAGAGGTATTAGGGGTTGAGGAAGGAATAGGGATGGTATAGGGGTGATAGGTAGCAGCGATAGGGAGTAGTTGGGAGTAGGAGGTGATAGGGAGTACGGGTAATGGAGTTAGAGAGAAGTGGGGAGTAGCAGGAACTAAGGGTGGGAGTGGGAGGTGGATGAACAGAAAGGGGTCGAGTTACATTAAACTCGCCATCAGTAAAACAAACCTCATTAATAATCACTAGATAACACATGAAAGGGGTTAAAAACATGTACAGTTGTAATCAAAATTTCCTAAACACTTTTGGTAACATTTGGCATTTATCTAATCGTGGATCATATCATTGCTGGTAAACACTGATTTTTTATTATACATTACGTCAATATAAGAACATACAAAATAATTATAATAATAAATACAAATCTGAGTAAAATTATGTTAAATCTCAGTCATCTTTACCTAAGTTAACCCTCAAGTAGATGATGCCAGATATTACCAAGAATGTCCAGGAATTTTGTCCTCAACTTTACACTTTGAATATGGTGACTGAGGACCTAAAACTTGTATTTCTTACGCGATCAATTTGGACGTTAGTGAAATGTTGATCTGTACTGCCTGTGTACTAAATGATGTACAGTGTGTTCTTTGTGTACTTGTACTTTTAATGTACACTTTCACATGTACTTGAATCCATGTTTCTGCTCTTACCTGTAATTATAGGTATAGCTGTACTTGTCATCAATGTCTGTGCCTGTAACTGTATCTTACACCTGTACTGTAACTGTATCTTACACCTGTACCTGTAACTGTATCTTACACCTGTACTTACCTGAGTCCAAATACTTATTTTGATATTGCTTAATTAACAGATCAAATTGATACTTAATAACATGATTTATATCTGAAAGTTTATCCGATATAGACAGACAGACAGACACACAGACAGACACACAGACAGACACACAGACACACACAGACAGACACACAGACAGACAGACACACAGACACACAGACAGATAGTTTGATGTTAACCCAAAATCTAGCTAATCAAGACATAACACCCCTGGTATTCGATTAATGCTAACCAAGCAGGGGGAAGAATTGCATAGCAGGGCACTCACGCCAGCCTATCAGCAAAGAGTGCCCAGCAGATGCTAATACCAGCCATTGAGAAGAAGAGTTTTGAATTTGCTAATGGCTACCAATCAGCGATGAGAGCGGAACTGTCGAAATAGCTCCATCCAATCACGAAAGGTGTTTGTATTGTCGACCAATCAGGAAAAAGAGCCAGCAGATGTCAGCCAATGAGAGACATGGCAACTTTCTATCACTGTCTGTTTGTGTATTAGGGTAGTGCTTGAGGATAGCTGAACCAGTAGTGCTTGAGGATGTGGACAGGAGTGTTGAGGATAGCTGGAACCAGAGTAGTGCTGAGGATAGCTGGAACCAGGTAGTGCTTGAGGGATAGCTGGAACCAGGTAGTGCTTGGTGAACTGGCATATGTCGTCATTATTATTATTATTATTATTATTATTATTATTAAATAGTATTACAATAAAAATCATTACATTCATCAACCAATCACGAAGATTCACACCATAGGCCACCGACCAAGGAAGGAGGTGAATTACAACAAGGTAGACCGTGTCGGCAGGTAATTCGCAGGAGATTGGACGTGTGTAAGCCAACCAGGAGGGCCCATTACCCCAGTGAACTACAACCAGCCAGTAAGGGGGGGGGGAAGAGGGTAGTTAAGTTAGACTACGTTAACTGGCCGTAATTTTGCCCCCACTTAACAACAGGTGAACCATTAAGGTGAAACCAGTTTACCTTGATGATGATGATGGTGATAATGATGAAGTGATGATGATGATGATAATGATGATGATGATGATGATGATGATGATGATGAAGTGATGATGATGATGAATTTCTTGAGGTTTGTTAAATTATTTGAAGGTGATGGAGTTACATGGGGTGTATCATCTAGCTAAACTGGTGAGAGATGATGGGAATAATGGGAGATGACGGGGTGATGATGGAGATAATGGGAGATGACGTGATGATGGAGATGATGATGGAGATGATGGGGAGATAATGGGGAGATGGTGGTGGGGTGATGGGAGATAATGGGAGATGATGATGGGAGTGATGATGGAGAAAATGGGAGATAATGGGGAAAGGGTGATGATGGAGATGATGGGAGATAATGGGAGATGGTGGTGGGGTGATGATGGAGATAATGGGGAGATGATGGGTGATGATGGAGAAAATGGGAGATGACGGGGTGATGATGGAAAATGGAGATAATGGGAAAGGGTGATGATGGAGATGATGGGAGATATGGGGAGATGGTGGGGTGATGATGGAGATGATGGGGAGATAATGGGGAGATGGTGGTGGGGTGATGATGGAGATAATGGGGAGATAATGGGAGATGGTGGTGGGTGATGATGGTGGGAAATGATGGGGTTGCTTTTTTTTTTGTCAACATTGAGAACGAAAGAAAAATATTACAGTGATGAGAAATAACTGATAACTTGAGATAATTAAAGTTACAAGAAATAATTGAGAACATAAGTTATAACAGAGAACTTGACAGAGATAATCAAATATTGAAAACTATTTCACCTGAAGTTAATATTTTTTTTTTAACCAGCAATAAAATTTACACAGAACATGGAAATAAAAATGAATAAGATAATTAAGAAAAGTTTAAATAATTATCAAGTTTAGTTATAGATAATCCATTAATTTTTCTTCTAATAAACTTGATAAATAAATAAATAAATAAATAAATAACTAAATAGTCAAGACGGAAACTCAAGGGAGAAATTCAGCTGAGATGGTCGACAAAATTTTTCTGAAACTGTTTTAAAATTAATCACAGGATCCACCAGCCTCGCCATCACCGCCTTGTAATAAATTAGCATCAAATTTTGTCAGTTTCATTCTTAAGTTGTTGTGAGCAAGATTATTTTTCTGGTCTTTTTCCCCATTCTTTCAGTTATGTTTCAAAGGTTTGTTGGAGTTTTTTTTTAGAAGTTGTCCAGGCATTATGTGTAGCAGGGGCAGTAACAGCGCTCAGGAGGATATCTTTCTTAATTCTTAAACCTTTGTTGTCTAGTGTTGGAACTAAGACTCGGTGAACGATACTAAGACTTAGCAGACAAAGGTTAAAGACCCTGGCCAGTGAAGACCCCCAAAATCATCACCGGAAGTTGTTGTTTAGTGTAGAAATTAAGATTTAGTGAACGACTCCTTGAAGACCTTGACCACCCACCCTAAATTCATTACACACTCAGCAATGTTTTACAACTTCCTGTTTGAGGAAGCTACCGGGGTGTGAACACCTTGGGGCGGTACCATTAGGCTGCATTCTGTACCCTTCGCTGTGAAACTTCCCATGGATGTTAATAGACTGTATAACTATTGTGGACGAGCCGTGTGATTACTGGTAGCTGTTGGGTCGTTAACGGCACCCACCTGGCCTCTAATTGCTTGTTAAGTGACGCTGTTTCTGGCCAGTGACTGACAAAAGACATAACCTTAAACAGGATGTACATTAATCACACACGCGGAAAGTTAAATGAGGTTGAAGTGAAGTGAAATGTTGGTGATGATGTATATGTGAGGGTGGCCAAGCTGACCTAATAACTCACACGAGTGCCTTACTTTCCTGTCGCTAACTACCGTGCAGTTTGTTTTAAGAGTCCGGGCTATACAGGACAGCTGTTGTGTGAAGTCCAGGCTAAGGACTGTTGTGTGAGAGTCCAGACTATACAGGACTGTTGTGTGAGAGTCCAGACTTACAGGACTGTTGTGTGAGAGTCCAGACTAAGGACTGTTGTGTGAAATTAGACTATAGACTGTTGTGTTGAGAGTCCAGACTATACAGGACTGTTGTGTTAGAGGTCCAGACTAAAGGACTGTTGTGTGAGAGTCCAGACTATACAGGACTGTTGTGTGAGAGTCCAGACTATACAGGACTGTTGTGTGAGAGTCCAGACTATACAGGACTGTTGTGTGAGTCCAGACTATACAGGACTGTTGTGTGAGTCCAGACTATACAGGACTGTTGTGTTAGAGTCCAGACTAAAGGACTGTTGTGTGAGAGTCCAGACTATACAGGACTGTTGTGTGAGAGTCCAGACTATACAGGACTGTTGTGTGAGAGTCCAGACTATGCAGGACTGTTGTGTGAGAGTCCAGACTATACAGGACTGTTGTGTGTGGAGAGTCCAGACTATACAGGACTGTTGTGTGAGTCCAGACTATACAGGACTGTTGTGTGAGAGTCCAGACTATACAGGACTGTTGTGTGAGGTCAGACTAAAAGGACTGTTGTGTGAGAGTCCAGACTATACAGGACTGTTGTGTGAGAGTCCAGACTATACAGGACTGTTGTGTGAGTCCAGACTATACAGGACTGTTGTGTGAAATCCAGACTATACAGGACTGTTATTAGAGTTGAACTATAGGACTGTTGTGTGAGAGTCCAGACTATACAGGGACTGTTGTGTGAGAGTCCAGACTATACAGGACTGTTGTGTTAGAGTCCAGACTAAAAGGACTGTTGTGTGAGAGTCCAGACTATACAGGACTGTTGTGTGAGTCAGACTATACAGGACTGTTGTGTTAGGTCCAGACTATACAGGACTGTTGTGTGAGAGTCCAGACTATACAGGACTGTTGTGTGAGAGTCCAGACTATACAGGACTGTTGTGTTGGAGTCCAGACTATACAGGACTGTTGTGTGAGAGTCCAGACTATACAGGACTGTTGTGTGAGAGTCCAGACTATACAGGACTGTTGTGTGAGAATCCAGACTATACAGGACTGTTGTGTGAGAGTCCAGACTATACAGGACTGGCAGGAGAGTCCAGACTATACAGGACTGTTGTGTTAGGAGTCCAGACTATACAGGACTGTTGTGTGAGAGTCAGACTAAAGGACTGTTGTGTGAGAGTCCAGACTATACAGGACTGTTGTGTGAGGTCCAGACTATACAGGACTGTTGTGTTAGAGTCCAGACTATACAGACTGTTGTGTGAGAGTCCAGACTATACAGGACTGTTGTGTTAGAGTCCAGACTATACAGGACTGGTGTGAGAGTCCAGACTATACAGGACTGTTGTGTGAGAGTCCAGACTATACAGGACTGTTGTGTGAGAGTCCAGACTATACAGGACTGTTGTGTTAGGAGTCCAGACTATACAGGACTGTTGTGTAGAGTCCAGACTAAAAGGACTGTTGTGAGTCCAGACTATACAGGACTGTTGTGTTAGGAGTCCAGACTATACAGGACTGTTGTGTGGAGAGTCCAGACTATACAGGACTGGTTGTGTTGAGTCCAGACTATGCAGGACTGTTGTGTGAGAGTCCAGACTATACAGGACTGTTGTGGAGAGTCCAGACTATAGACTGTTGTGAGAGTCCAGACTACAGGACTGTGTGTGAGAGTCCAGACTATACAGGACTGTTGTGGAGAATCCAAACTATACAGGACTGTTGTGGGAGAGTCCAGACTATACAGGACTGTTGTGTGGAGAGTCCGGGAAGAGGACTTAAAAATACCATCTTCCCACTGTCTGAGTCCGTCCCAATTGAGTAGTTGGATTAAGGTAATAAAATGGCGGCGAAGGTGTGGCTATTGGGGAGGCTGGAGGCCAAATTAAAAAAAAGTTGGTACACACGGTATCTTAACAAAACGCGATGGAGTCCTGAGTAAACCGGTTAGTGTTCACGTGACAAGACCTGGAATAGTTTGGTAGTCCGTGTCATCGTGGCCAGAGTTATGACACCTTCGACTTGGCTGTATACTGAGGCGGAAACTTGACAACCTTTTCTGCCAATCATGTTCTGTCTGGAGGTCCAACTCGAAGGTTATGACTATTTTCATTGTCTTCTGTCACAGCTTCTCAGTCTCTGAGGAGTTTGACAGTTAATGCGTGACTCGGCAACACAAATCAAAGAAATTTTTTTATTTTAAACAAGACTGGCTATAATACCTGTAAGCTGCTTTAGTAGAGGGCATGGTAGGTAAAGGCCAGGCGGTACAGTGTGGAATCCATGGTTTAATCAGGTCGGGGGTGAGCGGAAGAAAAATTATCATATTGGTGTTAGTTAGTCAATTAATTAAAAATGGCAACGTGAGAGATAGAAATGCTGTCTGGGATGACGTCACTTAATTGCCCCAAAACACACAAATAAAGTTTAAAAAGTTGAAGTTTCAAGAACTGTAGTGAAGATTTAGCATTTAAACATGTCCTGAGTAACAATGAAAATTTGGAGAGTAAAGCAGCGCTGAGAGTGATGTAGTGTTCAAGAGGACTGATAACTCAGCGCTCGCCTCCACCACTGAAGCGAACACACACATTACAACTTTCTCATTTTTTTTCATTCCTTTAACTTATTTTACGACATCTCCTAAATAAGCGAGTGGCCATGTGTAGGTAGCGCAGCAACGCAATTGGGTTGTTAGTAACGACCCCTACAAGCGTAATATATTAAAGAGTTTTTATGGATTTTCCAAAATTACTTTCCCTGTGAGAGGCTGACTGTCAAATCTAAATTGAAACTCACAAACTTCAGAGAGAGTGAGGGAATTTTTGGATTAATTCCAGGATTAACCTCCGATTTTTCAAAGGTTCGTAAGGTACTTTTTCTTTATGTGAGGGTACGACGCCTCTAGTTACGATGGTTCTTAGCATTATATTAACGTCATTTGGGATAAGAGAGTATCATCTAGTTACGGAACAACCTCAGTGAAATTTAATGATAGTTTAAAATGAGGGAAATTTGTACTTGGTGCCACGTCATCGTATATACTAACAGTTGAGTCTCGGTAAGTTTAACGCCATTTGAATAAACAGATACAATTAGCAATGGTGGTCTCTGTACTTTAACTACCACCATGGCGGACATTATGCTTGATGACTTCAGAGAACCAGTTAAGATGTCATTCTTGAATCTTTCAGTCAAGGGAAACTTAACTTACGAACCAGGAGATAATTGACTTCAGTAACTGTAATTATAATCATATTAAATATATATGAAGTTAATGTTTAAATATTCAACTGTACATTTAGTGTCATTAACCTGTCCACTCTAATAACTGGCTGAAGATCTAAGTCCAGTTTGTCAAAAATTTTATGTTGCTTTCTCGTAACTGGATATGTTAAGCACATTCTCAATGTTGGCTTTTAGTTACAGTATGGAAATTACGTCCACTGTGGCCTCTAAAATAACAGAGACTCTATCAGTGGAGACGATGATGGGGAGAAATGAGGGAGAAAAATACAACGTTAAGACTCTTTTGCATCAGAGTTTGTTCACACAGACCCGACCACTTGGCCACAACACACAGCAGTAAATAAACATTGTCAACAAAGGCACAAGTTCTCGATAGTAAGAGAGGAAGACTTGGACACACGAAGAGAGAAATACTAATAGTACACACATAGACAACATTTAATAAAGTACTGAGACAAGAAAGTAACAAAAGACTGGAAATAAAGTAAAGAATCACGACAGAGTAAATATTTCAAGAGTAATGGTAGAGTGTTATAATTTGGCTCTACACAATAACTTAATCCTAGTGTTTTTCTTAATGCTTTGCAACAGTTAAAACACTCATTATATAGATGTATCACGTGCTGTATAATATATAAACATTGACTTTATATATAAATCATTTTTCAACGACATATATGTATAATAAACACACCTAACACTAACATAGGACATGTAGCATATTATGTCACAAACAACTGATTATAAACAACAGACGGGAACATCATCAGCGGTTAGGTTAGTTAGGTTGTTAGATTAGATTCAGTTAGGTTAAGTCAGGTTTTTAGATAGGTTAGATTAGGCAGAACATTTGACCAGGTTAAATTAGAATATGGTTGTTAGATGCTAAGTAAGGTTAGGATAGTTAATGTCAATTTAAGTCAGTTGTTAGTTTAATTTGGGTTAGGTGGCTAAGATAGGTCACTTTAGGTTATACTACGTCACTTTTAAGGTAGGTTGGTCACTTTGTCCTTGTGTTAGTTATTTTTGAGTTAGGTTAAGGCTAAGCTAAATTATATCGATTGTAAGTTAGCTCACATTAAGTTAGGTTAGGTTACTTTGTTAGATTATTCCACCTCTTAAGTTGATTAAGTCACTTTTAGGTTAATTCACCTCATAGGTTAGGTTTAGGTTAGGGTTAGGTTAGGTTACAAGGAGTAATCCATCTTATTTTGCATCAACACGTCCAAATAATACAGTTAAATTATATATTATGAAACATCACTTCACCCACATTAAAAACCTGGGAGCCTGAACCTGACAGCAGCTCCGGGAACACACGATTCAACCCTAGAGTAGAAACATCAACAACTGGTGGGCGATATGACAAGAGTGACAGGTGTAATAACTGGCCAGCCGGTCATTCAGTCAGTCAGATGGTTTTCTCCCCGATGACTGTTCTTCGTCTTTATCTGTGGAGTATAATCTGCGTGTCTGATTTTTCTGACGGTATTCATATTTCGTCTATTAAGTCATTTGTTTGTCATGCATTATAGAAGTTGTCAGGTATAATCTCTCTCATATTTAATATTCTATCATCTAAACCTATTGTCCGTCACATTAATCATCTGACTCAACACTGTGATTCATTTCTCGTCATAATAGTTGCAATTCGTCTATCTATCTCACTTATCTATCTACCGAGATTATTTTATTACCTATATTCATCTTATTAGCTGTACTAATTAATATAGAGTTCATCATTCCCTAACGCAACTGTGCCTACCCTAATTAACATAACTTAAGTTAATAAACACTTAATATAACCTGATCAAACTAATTCAAAATAAAAAACCCAATTTAACCTCCTTAACTTAATCTAACTTCACCTATCCTAACCTAATCTAACGTAGCCTTCAACCCAACCTAACCTAACCAATCCAACCTAACCTAACCTAACCCGTAACTTAACCTAACCTACCCGTCAGACAACCTACACACCTGGCTAACCACACTATCAACATCGCCTGGCGTTTCCCTCCCAACAATGACACTTTATGAAAGATACGCCAGACGAACTTCCACCCATTAACAACACACGAGCATGAAGCTAACGTACGCCAGACGAACTTTACCTGCATTCCATTCAGACGAACGAGTCAACCATTACGAATTCTACCAGACAAACCATTGCCTGCTTCACCTCCCACCCATCACTGACGCGGTTATGGGAGCTACGCCAGTCAAACATTCGCTCGCCTTCTGCTCGCGTTGGCGCTCTTTTATGGTAACGATCATGAAGGCTGATGGCATATAAGGAGACGTGGAGGTGAGGAGCCGCTTACACCCAGGAGGAGAAGAGACAAAACAGCTGGTGGGTAGGGAGGCCAGGTGACTGTCGCCCAAACCCACCAACAGGTAAAACACAGCTGTCCCTCACTCATTAAAACCTCATGGTACCAACAGTCACACCTCTCATGGCGCCAACAGTCGCACCCTATGGCATCAACACACCTCATGGTTACACCTCTTGCGGTATCAACAGTCACACTTCATGGTACCAACAGTCACCTCTCATGGCATCAACACACCTCTCTCATGTCAGCACCCTGCGAGATCACACACCTCTCTCATGGTAACAAACAGTCGCACCTCTCATGGCATCAACACACCTCTCTGGCGGTATCAACATACCTTCTCATGGTACCAACAACGTCACACCCTCATGGCTCAACAGTCACACCTCTCATGGCATCAACACACCTCTCATGGTATCAACACACCTCTCTCATGGTATCAACAGTCACACCCTCTCATGGCATCAACACACCTTATGGTATCGTCACACCTCTCATGGATCAACAAACCTCTCTCATGGTATCAACAGTCACACCTCTTTGGCATCCAACACACTTCTTATGGTATCAACAAACCTCTCATGGTATCAACAGTCACTTCATGGTATCAAGTCACACCCTTCATGGTATCAACAGTCACACCTCTCATGGTATCAACAGTCACACCTCTTATGGTATTAACACACCTCTCATGGTATCAACAACACCTCTCATGGTATCAACAGTCCACCCTCTGGTATCAACAGTCACACCTCTTATGGATTACACACCTATGGTCAACACACCTCTCATGGTATCAACAGTCACACCTCTCATGGTATCAACAGTCACACCTCTTATGGTATCAACACACCTCTCATGGTATCAACACACCTCTCATGGCTATCAAGTCACACCTCTATGGTCAAATTCCTCTCAGGACAACACACCTCTCATGGTATCAACACACCTCTCATGGTATCAAAGCCACATCTCCCATGGTATCAAAGTCTCATCAAACACAGAGAAGGCCAAGGCCAGTGTTTTGGGGTGGTAAGCAGGGATACGTGACGTTCTGTAGCGACACACTGAGAGCTTATAGAGACTGTGCTGTTAGGTGGTGGGAGCAGTGAAAAATCTCCATTATACACACACCAAATATACAGATTTGTCTTTTATCTTTGGGGATGTAGTGCACAGGTGAGTGTTTGTGTGTGTCTCTGTTTACACCCACGGTATATATCCAACACACTGCTTCCTATTGCCAGCTGACATTCTGTTTTTTCACCCTCTCCAAAATGGCAGCTAGCGACTATTTGTGTGTGTGTTTGTTGTGTGTGTGTGTGTGTGTGTGTGTGTGTGTGTGTGTGTGTGTGTGTGTGTGTGTGTGTGTGTGTGTGTGTGTGTGTGTGTGTGTGTGTGTTCTACCCAGTAACTTGATCCAGAGCAAGTTACATTCTCTCATGTGTCATTATTTTATTACCATCCCATGATAAGAAAATATATCGTATTTAACTCTTCTAAACAATATCAAATATCAGGGAAACATTAAACTGAAATAAAAAAAAATATATATGGACACAAATACATACACGTTCATCCTCTGTAAAAAAAAAACTAAAATCCTTCAAGTAAATATAATATAAATGACTCATACAAGGCCCTGATCATCCTGGGAAAAGAAGAAAAAAATCCGTCAGGTGGATGTGAGTTGCGTAGTGTGTTGGATCAGTGACGCAAAAACCACAAGAGTGAAGGAGCTGAACGGATTAAACAATGGGGATGATTTACCTGTTCCGCCCAGGTGATTTTTTATAAGTTAATTGTCATTTTGATGGCCCGATGATGTTTCCGGATTGTTTACATCTGTCACTGTTAGGTTAGGGGTGGGGAGGGAGGAGGGATAGTGGAGGAGGTGGAGAGGAGGGATTGGATGGAGATAAATTATAATCTAAAGTGTGGAGTTGGAAGGTGGAAGGGGAAAGGGAGGGAGAATGGGATGGTAGAGGGGAGGGTGGGGTTGGACGGTGGGGAGGGTCAACTTTATATTCAAAGGGTTAAGTCTATGGGACTCAAGGGTTAATCCCTCACGTAAGGGGTTAATCCATCATACTTAAGGGGATAAATGATTATATAATGCACTACCAGATAACACGCTTATCAAATTACAAGCAAATAACAACGAACAGAAGGAGACGCGTACCCTGCTAACGTACAGAAGGATGACGTACCCTGCTAACGTACAGAAGGAGACACGTACCCTGCTAACGTACAGAAGGATGACACGTACCCTGCTAACGTACAGAAGGATGACGCGTACCCTGCTAACGTACAGAAGGATGACACGCACCTGCTAACGTACAGGACACGTACCCGCTAACGTACAGAAGGATGACACGTACCCTGCTAACGTACAGAAGGATGACATGTACCCTGCTAACGTACAGAAGGATGACACGTATCCTGCTAACGTACAGAAGGATGACATGTATCTGCTAACGTACAGAAGGATGACACGTACCCTGCTAACGTACAGAAGGATGACATGTACCCTGCTAACGTACAGAAGGATGACACGTACCCTGCTAACATACAGAAGGATGACATACCCTGCTAACGTACAAGGATGATACGTTCCTGCTAACGTACAGAAGGATGACACGTACCCTGCTAACGTACAGAAGGATGACATGTACCCTGCTAACGTACAGAAGGATGACACGTACCCTGCTAGCGTACAGAAGGATACACGTACCCTGCTAACGTACAGAAGGATGACACTTATCCTGCTAACGTACAGAAGGATGACACGTACCCTGCTAACGTACAGAAGGAGACACGTACCCTGCTAACGTACAGGAAGGAGACACGTGCTAACGTACAGAAGGAGACACGTACCCTGCTAACGTACAGAAGGATGACACGTACCCTGCTAACGTACAGAGATGACACGTACCCTGCTAACGTACAGAAGGATGACACTATCCTGCTAACGTACAGAGGATGACACGTACCCTGCTAACGTACAGAAGATGACACGTACCCTGCTAACGTACAGAAGGGGACACTACCCTGAACGCAGAAGGAGACAGTACCCTGCTAACGTACAGAAGGAGACACGTACCCTGCTAACGTACAGAAGGATGACATGTACCCTGCTAACGTACAGAAGGATGACACGTTCTGCTAACGTACAGAAGGATGACACTTATCCTGCTAACGTACAGAAGGATGACACGTACCCTGCTAACGTACAGAAGGATGACACGTACCCTGCTAACGTACAGAAGGATGACACGTACCCTGCTAACGTACAGAAGGATGACACTTATCCTGCTAACGTACAGAAGGATGACATGTACCTGCTAACGTACAGAAGGATGACACGTACCCTGCTAACATACAGAAGGATGACATGTACCCTGCTAACGTACAGAAGGGGACACGTACCTGCTAACGTACAGAAGGATGACATGTACCCTGCTAACGAACAGAAGGATGACACGTACCCTGCTAACGTACAGAAGGCTGACACGTACCCTGCTAACGTACAGAAGGATGACATGTACCGCTAACATACAGGAAGGATGACATACCCTGCTAACGTACAGAAGGATGACACGTACCCTGCTAACGTACAGAAGGATGACCTTAGCAACGTGCAGAGTATGACACGTACCCTGCTAACGTACAGAAGGATGACACGTACCCGTTAACGCAGAAGGAGACACGTACCCTGCTAACGTACAGAAGGATGACACGTACTGCTAACGTACAGAAGGGTGACACGTACCCTGCTAACGTACAGAAGGATGACATGTACCCTGCTAACGTACAGAAGGATGACATGTACCGCTAACGTACAGAAGGATGACACACCCTGCTAACGTACAGAAGGATGACATGTACCCTGCTAACGTACAGAAGCATACCCTGCTAACATACAGAAGGATGACATACCCTGCTAACGTACAGAAGGATGACATGTATTCGCTAACGTACAGAAGGATGACACGTATCCTGCTAACGTACAGAAGGATGACACGTACCTGCTAACGTACAGAAGGATGACACTTATCCTGCTAACGTACAGAGGATGACACGTACCCTGCTAACGTACAGAAGGATGACATGTACCCTGCTAACGTACAGAAGGATGACACTATCTTGCTAACGTCAGAAGGATGACACTTATCCTGCTAACGTACAGAAGGATGACACTTACCCTGCTAACGAACGAACGTATTGCCCGTGTCGTGTGAATGGTTGAACAACAGCCTATAACAGAACATCAGCATGCACTTGCTCTCATTGTAAAGAACTGACAATAAAACTAACGAATGTAAACAAATGATCGATTCTTTATTTTAAAGTCTCTCAGAAAAACAAAGAGAAAAGAGGAGGAAACTCTCAGAAAAACTAATCTTGTATTGAACAGCAGAAAAGTGACCCTGATCTTTCACCTTAAATAATTGAACCAATTAGTTAATTATCTGTCCTAATTAATTTTCTAAACAATAGCGACACTGATGCCAGTTCGCAAATGGACCCAATTAGGTTTTAAAAGTTGGTTAGGTTATGTTAGGATAGGTTAGGTTGGTTGTGTGATTGAGTAGATTAAGTGAGGTTCTATTTTAGTTTGAATTGAGTTAACTTAGGTTCAGTTAGGGTTAGGTTATATGTTGTCAGGGTAAGCCAGAAAAGGTTAGCATAGGTTGGATTAGATTAGGTTACATTAAGTTAGGTTAATTAATTTATGTTATGTTAGGCTACATTACATTACTTTAGAATAAATAAAGTTAGGTTAGGTTAGGTTAGGAGGTTCGGCTAATTAGCACTGGCTTCCATTTATAAAACTTGCAACCTAATTAAACAGCCAGACAAATTCCAGTCACCAGCAGTTAACACTAATCATCATAACTCTACTCAACACCATTAAACCATGAACCAACTATAAAAATACCCCCTCTCCCAAAAAAAAATATCCTAAAAAGAAAAATAAACCAAACTCAGTCAAACAAACTTTTAGGGACACCCAGTATATCCTGGCGAAAATAACTCTCAATAATACCCAAAGTTTGTTTAATTTTAGCACGTAAGAGGATTGTTGAAGGCTTACCAATTATCTGCATCTAAAAAAAAAATAAAAAAAAAAAAATAGTTGTAAGATAGACCAATGATCCAATGAGAAAGTTAATCAAGGTGATGCACTAATTTGGTCCCTGGCCGAGTAGTATTATGTTGCTGTGTATGTATTGAGACTAAAGGGAGGTTAATCTCTAATAAACAAAACAACTAGGTTCATACGACACTATTATTTCTTTTCAACCAGCAAGACAAACACACACACACAGAAACAGACCACAGACAAGCACACTGAAACACTCATACATGCATACATACACACATACATACATACACACATACATAAAAATACCGATTGACAGACACAAAACATATACATGCAAACACACACACACGCACACACACACACACACACACACACACACACACACACACATACACAGAGGCAGATAAACAGACAGAAAGGCATACAAAACATAAAGGACAGACGAAGACAGACAGATAGTTTTTCAATTACCTGAACTCCACTAACACGATACAGGTAATTCATCCACTACTGACCCCGATTTATCAAGTATTATTGGCTCATCCATTAGTCAACCCGAAATAAATATGATTGACTATTAAATTTACATATGACTCAGTGATTAAAACCTGATCTATACGTGACTTAATATTATGAAGATACTCAGTGACTAAAACCCTGATTTATCGATGACTAATACTTGAATATCGTGTGACGGATCTCTAATGACTAAACTATGACTCAGCTCTGCTAGAAAAAATACCTCACTACCTATACAGGACTCTCTCTCACCTGCTGTGAATCACACCTGACTAGTGCCCTCACACCTGACTTAGAGACCACACCTGACTCTCGAGACTCCACTTGAATCTAGTGACTCATCGATCTTTTGACTCCCATCCGACTCATGACTCACACCTGACTCGTCACTACACCTGACTCCGTGACTCACCCCTACTCTCAATCACTGAACTCAACCAAATCTTCCCCTGACTCCACACACCTGACCACGGACTACACCTGCTGAGTCAATAGGGGCTCCTGGCAGGTGTTCGCGATGCATCTAACATAAAGGTCAACACGATACCTGACTCACTGCTGATGAAGGAAGAGGAGGAGGAGAAAGGAGGAGAGGAGGAGCAAGAGGAGAAGGAGAAGGAACAAGAGGAATAGGGGGGGTAATGAGGGAGGTGAGGAAGAGGAGAAGGAGGATGGGGGTGGTAAGGTGAGAGGGGGAGGAAGGGGAGGAGGAAAGGAGAGAAGAGAAGGAATGGGAAGAGTAAAAGAGGAGAAAGAGAAGAGGAGGTGAAGGATGGAAGTGTAGAGTAGGAGGAAGGGAGAAGGAGAGGCGGATAGTAAGGGGAGGGGAGAGATGAGAGTAGAAGAAAGGAGGAGGAGAATAAAGGAAGAGAGGAGGGAAACCAAAATTGGAAGTACCACCATCACCACAACCACCATCACCACTACCACCACCATTACCACAACCACCATCACTACCACAACCACCATCATTACCACTACCACAACTACCATCACAACCACCATCACCACCACTACCACCACTACCACCACAACCACCATTACTACTACCACAACACAACCACCAGCACAATCTCCACTACAAACAAGCAGAACAATTAGTAAATATGAGACTCCCCGCAGGTGACCCAACACCCACCTGCCACCTAAATCAACAGGTGACTAAGGTGAGTCCTCCCCTTATGCCCACCAGTACCCCTACAGAACCTGCCCTCCCTCCCCTTAGACAACAGGTAAGTAGGTGCCACCAAACTAAGGGATAATAAGTGGCACTAATGGTAACTTAGCACCTTCCTTACGTCATTATAACCTCAGGATGTGCCAGCTCCTCCCTCCTGCTGGCTCCTCCTCCTGCTGGCTCCCTCCCATTGTCTCCTCCCTAACACTGGCTCTACCTCCCACTACCCCCCCCTCTAACCGCCTCCTCCTCACAAACTCCCCCTCACAGTCTCCTCCCTTCCAGGTTACCTCCCTCCCATTGCTTCTCCCTCACACCAAAAACTATCATGACTGGTTCCTTCCACAAAATTCCCTCCATTATTAATCGCAACTTAGTATTCTTTAAGTCTTACATGTGTGTGTGTGTGTGTGTGTGCACGGCCCCAACACCTGATAAGTGAGGTGGAACACGACACCACGTTATCAGTTGATCCATGATGTATGTACAGTACCTCAGACCCTGCCTTCCACTCGGCAATATCTGACGTCATCTACTTGAAGGTCATATAATGTGATTAGTTTATAGTTGCTGAACACTGCCCTTCATTATAAACTACGTCAAACAAACATAAAAAGATACTCTGTAATATAAAGAATTATCTGAGTTAATAGGTGTTTCAATTAATAACTGCTTCTGCTTACCTTCAGGATCCTCAACTACAGGTGTAGACGAAGGTGTGCAAGTGAATTTAAAGTTCGTAAGTGTTTGTATACCAGAATTATGTATGTTATCTATCTTTAACACACACACACACACACACACACACACAGACACACACACACACACACACACACACACACACACACACACACACACACACACACACACACACACACACACACACACACACACGTACCAAGGAACTGACCAAAACACCTCAGCATCGATCAAGTCAGTAATCGATGGTGCATATCTATCACGTTCCTTCTATTTACCTGGTGGCCTTAACAGAGCCAGAGGCGAGATAACACTTATGATGGATCTGTCCCGACCAGCTGAGACATGGCCAGCCCACACCCATACTGGGCCACACCATGCCTTATGCATCATCGCGGTGACTGGTCATACGGGCCACAGTCCTAGTAGGGCAACATTCTTAACGGGTCATAGTCCTAGTAGTTCCTTATGGGTCACAGTCCTAGTAGTTCCTCATGGGTCACAGTCCTAGTAGTTCCTTATGGGCCACAGTCCTAGTAGTTCCTTGGGGGTCACAGTCCTAGTAGTTCCTTATGGGTCACAGTCCTAGTAGTTCCTTATGGGCCACAGTCCTCAGTTCCTTATGGGTCACAGTCCTACTAGTTCCTTATGGGCCTCAGTCCACTAGTTCCTTATGGGCCACAGTCCTACTAGTTCCTTATGGACACAGTCTACTAGTTCATATGGGCCAGATCCTACTAGTTCCTTATGGGCCACAGTCCTACTAGTTCCTTATGGGCCACAGTCCTACTAGTTCCTTATGGGCCACAGTCCTACTAGTTCCTTATGGGCCACAGTCCTAGTAGTTCCTTATGGGTCAGAGTCCTACTAGTTCCTATGGGCCACAGTCCTACTAGTTCCTTATGGGCCACAGTCCTATTAAACCACTTTCTGATAAGCCACAAGTCCTGATGGGCCACCGTAGTAGAATGATATCCTAAAAGCCAATGTTCTGATGAGTTCGTACTCTACTGATCTTCTTTAGGTTAGGTTAGGTTAGGTTAGGTTAACGTTGAGCCAATTAGAACCGCGTCCATTTGACCCAATACTCGTCAACGTCCCTAAACCATTATCATCCCTAAACCACCATCTTCATCATCCCTAAACCTTATCATCATCCCTAAACCTTATCATCATCCCTAAACCATTATCATCATCCCTAAACCATCATCTTCATCATCCCTAAACCATCATCTTCATCATCCCTAAACGATTATCATCATCCCTAAACCACCATTATCATCCCTAAACCTTATCATCATCCTAAACCATCATCTTCATCATCCCTAAACCACATTATCATCCCTAAACCTTATCATCATCCCTAAAACATCATCTTCATCATCCCTAAACCATCATTATCATCCCTGAACCATTATCATCATCCCTAAACCATCATCATCATCCCTAAACCATTATCATCATCCTAACCATTATAATCATAACTAAACCATTATTATCATCCCTAAACCATTAGCATCATCCCTAAACCATTATCATCATCCCTAAACCATTATCATCATCCCTAAACCATTATCATCATTAGGGGGCAGGGAAAAAACACTTTTATTTGAGTTGCAGGCTGCACTTTTCAAGCATCGTTTGTATGGCTGTAACAAACACCTGTGCAAAATTTCATGCCATTTCATGCATACTTACCCTGCCGCATCGCGAACGACTTTTTGTCAACTTTTAGTGTATACCAAAAATTAGGTGTCATTTAATGTTTTCCAGGATAATGATAAATTTTACATGGGTGACATCGATTTAATTCACATGTTATTTTACAGGTACACCGTATAGAAAATCATTACAAGTTCATATTGAAATTCTTTTTGTGCGGAACCTTGGCATCATTTTCCTAGACAATAATCTTTGCCTAATATATCCATCTCTCGATTCGTATCCCGTCACTTCAGTGCAAGCTTCAGTCATCACTTTTATGCCTCTCTCGACCGCCTGAGTGCTGTTTGGCCACTTGGGCACCACTAATGGTGTCTCAAGAATGTCATTAATCTGTAGATTTGACAGAGAAGCAATGTAAGGAGGCTCAGTCTTGAGTTCATTCCTCCAGTTAATCATGGAATGATAGTTTTTGCTTGCCACTTTAGTTTCGGAGTCACCACCTTTCTCATGTTGACTACAGGAGGCACATCCTCATTCCCATCTCCATCTTTACCCTCCTCATCAGTATAGTTTAACAAATTCTCGTCAACAGCAGCATCAGAATCTTCCTCTTCCTCTTCAGATCTGCCAGTGCATTCTTCCTTTTGCTGATTCTCCTCTCATTGAGACAGCTTTTTCTCTAACAGTCATGTCCTCATCTGCACACATACCAAGAAGAAGTTGATCTGTGTGGGCGAAGTATGCATTTCTCTGGACAGCCTTCTTCACTATCGTCTCCTCCTCACTATTCAGGTGTTTCATATATAGCAGGGACTGGAATACGTTCCTTGAGCCGTGTGTTACGTAAGGGTGTATCTTGATGTAAAACCACATTGGAGCACTGAACTTTATTATTGTAATGACAATTCTTTTCAACTCATGGCTGGGTCTTGATGTTGCTACATACAGCCTGAGGATTCTACTCCATAAGGTGTTCCACCTTGACACACAGGGAGGACCTGGCTCAATAGCGGCCAAGTCATCTTCAACAACACCTGTGATAACTCCTTTACAAATCCTATACAGGTATTTCTGATCCCAGGACAGATCTTTCTCCACTTCATCATTAAACACAGGGAAATCAGGGAAACTGAGTGGCTGGAAGGCGACAACTGGAAGCTCAGACAAAGACTCCTTGATCTGCTTTCCAATGGGACCACGCCAATGCTCAGGACCACTTGGTTTACCATCATGGTGATAAAAAACTGCGGTGTGAACTGCTTAACGGTAACTATTTGAATAATTTCAAGTGCGCCAACTTGCCCAGGTCTCCCCTACATTACAGTACAGTAACACAACATTGAGAAATGAAATGAGAAAAGGCTGATAATCAATATAGACATAGCACCATACTCATCTGCAACAAGACAACTTAAATGAAATAAGAGATATGAAAAAAAAGTTGACAAACACTGAACAGAACATTGCACCGCCACAGCGGCTGTTTGGCTAGTACTGTAGGTAAATTTAAAAATTTCAGTAGAAAATGCGGCAGACTAAACCTCGACATATCAGCTTCAAATTTGGCATGGAGTCTTAGATATGTATAAGGAACAATGCCTGAGGAGTGCAGCTTTGAGCAAAATTTCACTGCCCCCTA
>NW_024736406.1:0-16733 GCF_018991925.1 Homarus americanus
AGAGCACTTCGGCACATGCACCCAATACACTGCACACATGCACCCAAAAGCACCTCTGCACACATGCACCCAAGAGCACTCTGCCACAGCACCCAAGAGCACCCGGCACACATGCACCAAAAGCACCATACACATGCACCCAAGAGCACTCTGGTACACATGCACCAAGAGGATTTCGGCACATGCACCCAAGAGCACCTCTGCACACATGCACCCAAGAGCATCGGTACACAAGCACCCAACAGCACTCGGAAAACGCACCCAAAGCACTCGGTACACATGCACCAAACACTCTCGCACACATGCACCCAAGAGCACACGGCACACATGCACCCAAAAGCACTGTACACCTGCACCCAAGAGCACTCCGGTACACATTCACCATAAGCACTCCTGGCACACATGCACCCAATATAATCTGCACACATGCACCCAAGAGCACTTGCACACAGCAACCCAAACGAACAAGCACCCAAGATCACCGGCACACATGCACCCAAGAGCATCTTCTACTACAAGCACCCAAGAGCACTTCGGCACACATGACCAACAGCACACCGGTACACATGCACCCAAGAGCAATCACACGCACCCAAGAGCACCCGGTACACATTCACTCAAACACTCTGTACATGCACCCAAGAGCACTCGGCACATGCACCCAAGAACGCATGCCACATGCACCAAGGAGCACTTGCACACATGCACCAAGATCACTTCTGCACACATGCACCCAAGAGCACTGGTACACACGTAACCAAGAGCACCGCACACATGCACCCAACAGCACTCGGTACACATGCACCAAAGAAAACTGGTACACATGCACCAAGAGTTATCCTCCACAGCGTACACACCAAGAGCACTCTCTGGCACAAGTGCACAAAGAGCACCTCGGCAAACATACACCAAGAGCACTCGCACAACATGCACCCAGAGCACCCCGGTACACATACACCCAAGATCACTTGCACACATGCACCCAAGAGCACTCGCACAAGCACCCAAGAGCACCGGCACACGTACACCAAGATCACTGGCACACTCCACCAAGATCACTTTGGTAAACATGCACCCAAGAGCACTCAACGTACACCCAAGCACTTAGCACACATGCACCCAAGAGCACTCCTGTACACATGCACCCAAGAGCACTTTGCACACATGCACCCATTATAACTGGCACACATGCACCCAAACACCCGCACACATGCACCCAAGAGCACCTCTGGACACAACACCCAAGAGCACTTCGGTACACATGCACTCAAGAGCACTCTGCACACATGCACCCAAATCACTTCAGCACACATGCACCCAAGAGCACTTCAATACACATGCACCCAAGAGCACTTCAGTACACACGCACACAATATACTGGCACGTGCACCCAAGAGCACCGGTAAACGTGCACCCAAGAAGCACTCCCGCACACATGCACCCAAGAGCACTTCGGCACACACCAAAGCACCTGTAACAGCACCCAAACTCCTTCGCACACGAGCAACCAAGAGCACTTCAGCACACGCGCATCCAAGAGCACTGCAGCACATGCAATCCAAGAGCACTGGCACACATACACCCAAGATCACTTCGGTACACATGCACCCAAGAGCACTGGCAAAAACCAAAAACACCACACACCAAACACATACACATGCACTAAGAGCACTTCTGCACATGCACCCAAGATCACTCCGCACACGCGCACCCAAGAGCACTCAGCACACATGCACCCAAGAGCACTTGCACATGCACCCAAACCCGGACACATTCAACCAATAGCACTCGGCACATGCACCCAAGAGCACTTCGACACACATGCACCAAGAGCACTTCAGTACACATGCACCCAAGACATCCCCGACACGTGCACCCAAACACCACAAAATCACCAAGAGCACTGGCACACATGCACCCAAGAGCACGCACATGCAACCCAAGAGCACCGGGCACACAAACCCAATATCACTTCTGTACACATGCACCCAAGAGCACTTCGGTACACATGCACACAAAGAGCACCTCGGACACAAGCACCCAAGAACTCTGGTACACATGCACCCAAGAGCACTTCAGTACACAGCACCCAAGAGCACTTCGGTACACATTCACCCAACAGCATTTCGGTACACATGCACCCAAGAGCACTGCACACATGCACACCAAGAGCACTTCGCACATGCACCCAAGAGCACTCGGCACACGTGCACCCAAGAGCACTTCGGTACACATGCAAACAAAAGAGCTATCTGGTACACATGCACCCAAGAACCCTATGTACACGTGCACCCAAGAGCAGTTCGCACACATGCACCCAAGAGCATTTCGGCACACATGCACCCAAGAGCACCTCGGTACATGCACCCAAGAGCACTTCGTTACACATGCACTAAGAGCACTTGGGCACACTGCACCCAAGTACTTCGGTACACATGCACCCAAGAGTATTTTGCACACATGCACCCAAGATCACTTCTGGTACACATACCCAAGAGCACTCTGGCACACATGTACCCAAGAGCACTTCGTACACATGCACCCAAGAGCACTTGTACACATGCACCCAAGATCACTTCGGTACACATGCACCCAAGAGCACTTCGGTAGGCACCCAAGAGCACCGGTACACGTGCACTAAAAGCACTCTGATACACATGCACTCAAGAGCACTTGCACATGCACCAAGAGCATTTCCTGGTACACATGTACCCAAGAGCACTCTCGTACACAACACAGAAAACATTTTCACATGCACCCAAGATCACTTCGGTACACCTGCACCCAAGAGCACTGAACACATGCACCCAAGAGCATTTCTGTTCACATGCACCCAAGAGAACTTCGGCACATGCACCCAAGAGCACTGGCACACGTGCACCTAAGAGCACTCTGGCACACATGCACCAAGAGCATTCTCGGTACACATGCACCCAAGAGCACTTCTGCACACATGCACCCAAGAGCACTTTGGCACACATGCACCCATGAGCAATCGGTACACATGCACCCAAGAGCACCCTGTACACATGCACCCAAGAGCACTTAGCACACATGCACCCAGAGCACCTCTGGCACACATGCACCCAAGAGCACCCTGGTACACACATGCACTCCAGCTGGTACACGTGCACCCAAGAGCATCAGTACACATGCACCCAGCATCTGGTACACATGTACCAAGAACTTCTGATACACATGCACCCAAGAGTATTTCGGCACATGCACCCAAGAGCACTTCGGCACACATGCACCCAAGAGCACTCTGGTACACCTGCATCGGTACACGCACCCAAGAGCACTTTTGCAGGTTGCACCTAAGAGCACTTCTGGTACACATGCACCCAAGAGCACTTCTGTTACACGCACCCAAGAGCACTTCGGTAGAGATGCACTCCAAGAGTATTTTGGTACACATGCACCCAAGATCACTTCGGTACACATGCACCCAAGAGCACTTCGGTACACGTGCACCAAAGAGCACCTCGGTAAACGTGCACCAAATGCACTCTGATACACATGCATCCAAGAGCACTTCGGTACACATGCACCATGAGCATTTCCGGTACACACATGCACCCAAGAGCACTTCTGCAACACATGCACCCAAGAGCACTTTCGGTACAGGTGCACCCAAGAGCACCTCGGTAATATCGTGCACCCAATGCACTCTGGTACACATGCACCCAAGAGCATTTCGGTACACATGCACCCAAGAGCACCTCGGTACACATGCACCCAGGAGCATTTCGGTACACATGCACCCAATTTACTTTCGTACACATGCACCCAAGAGCACTTCAATACACATGTCTAAGAGTACTTCAGTACACACGCACCCAAGAGCACCCTGGATACACATGCACCCAACAGCACTTCCGCACACGTGCACCCAAGAGCACTTCGCAAACGCACCCAAGAGCATTTCAGTAAACATGCAACAAGAGCACTTGGCACACATGCACCCAAGAGCATTTTCCTTACACGTGCACCCAAGAGCACCCCGGTACACGTGCATCCAAGAGTACTTCGGCACATGCACCCAAGAGTATTTTGGGTACACATGCAATTCCAAGAGCACCTCGGTACACGTGCACCAAATACACTCTGATACACATGCACCCAAGAGCACTTCGGTACACATGCACCCAAGAGCATTTCTGGTACACATACCCAAGAGCACTGCGGTAAACGTGCACCCAATGCACTCTGGTACATTATGCACCCAAGAGCTCTTCGGTGCACATGCTCCCAAGAAAACTTTCGGTACAGGTGTGCACCCAAGAGCACTCGGTACACGTGCACCCAAGAGCACTTCGGTACACATGCACCCAAGAGCCATTCGGCACACATGCACCAAAGAGCACTTTTGGTACACATGCACCCAAGAGCACTTCGGTACACGTGCACCCAAGAGCACTGGTACAAAATGCACCCAAAAGCACTTCGGCACACAAGCACCCAGAGCGCTTCGGTACACATGCACCAAGAGCACTTCGGTACGTGCACCCAAGAGCTTCCGTACACATGCACTCCAAGAGCAGTTAGGCACACACATGCACTAAGAGTTTAGGTACATGTGCACCCAAGAGCAATTTCGGTACACATGCACCCAAGATCGCTTCGGTACACGCACCCAAGATCGCTTTGTACACATGCACCCAAGAGCACTTCGGTACACGTGCACACAAGAGCACTTCGGTACATCGTGCACCCAAGAGCACTTCGGTACTAATGCACCCAAGCAGCACCCTTCGGTACACATGCACTCCAAGAGACTTCGGTACACGCACCCAAGAGCACTTCGGTACACATGCACCCAAGAGTATTTCGGGACACAATCATCCAGGAGCACTTCGGTACACTTGCACCCAAGAGCACTTCGGTACACGTGCACCCAAGAGCACCTCCGTACACGTGCACCCAATGTACTCTGGTACACATTCACCCAAGAGCACTCTACACATGCACCCAATGCACTCTGGTACACATGCATGCAAGACCACTTCGGTACACATGCACTCAAGAGCAATTCGGTACACATGCACCCAATGCACTCTGGTACACATTCACCCAAGAGCACCTCAGTACACGTGCATCCAATGCACTCTGGTACACATGCACCCAAGACCACTTCGGTACACATGCACCCAAGAGCACTTCGGTATACATGCACCCAATAGCACTTCAGCACATGCACCCAATGCACTCTTACACATGCACCCACAGCACTTCGGCAGACGTGCACGAAGAGCACCTCCCTGGCACACATGCACCCAGGAGCACTCTGCCACGTGCACCCATAAGAGCACTTCGGTATTCAGTGCACCCAAGAGCACTCGGTACACGTGCACCCAAGAGCACTTCTGGCACACATGCACCCAAAGCATCTTCGGGTACAGGTGCACCCAAGAGCACTCTGGTACACCTTGCACCCAATGCACTCTGGTACACATGCACCCAAGAGCACTTCGATACACAAGCACCCAAGAGCACTTCTGGTACACATGCACTCAAGAGCACCCTCGGTACACATGCACCCAAGAGCACCCTGGTACACATGCACCCAAGAGCTCTCTGGTACACTTGCACCCAAGAGCACCCTCTGGTACACATGCACCCAAGAGCACTTTGCACACGTGCACCCAAGAGCACTCGGCACATGCACCCACAGCACTCAGCACACATGCACCCAAGAGCACTTCTGCACACATGCACCAAGAGACTTCTATATTACCGTGCACCCAAGAGCACTGGCAATATCGCACCAAATGCACTTTGATACACATGCACTCAGGAGCACTTTGGTACATGCACTAAGAGCATTTTGGTACACATGCACCCAAGAGCACTTCGGCACACATGCACCCAAGAGCACTTCTGGTACAGGTGTGTGCACCCAAGATCACCTCGGAAAACGTGCACCCATCGCACTCTGGTACACATGCACCCAATAAAGCACCTTCGGTACACATGCACCCAAGAGCACCCTGGCACATCGCAGCACCCAAGAGCACCCTAGTGCACCCAGGAGCACTTCGGTAAACATGCACCCAAGAGCACTTGGTACACATGCACCCAAGAGCCTCTGCCACACGTGCACCCAAGAGCCCTTCGGTACACGTGCAGCCAAGAGCACCCTGGTACCCATGCACCCAAGAGAATTTTGGCACACATGCTCCCAAGATCACTTCGGTAATAATATGCACCCAAGAGCACTTTCGGTACAGGTGCACCCAAGAGTACCTCGGAAAACGTGCACCCACGCACTCTGGTACACATGCACCACAGCACTTCTTCGGTACACATGCAATCTAAGAGCACATCGCACACATGCACCCAAAGCACTTTGGTACACGTGCACCCAAGAGCACTTCGGTACACATTCACCAGGCGCACTTCGGTACACATGCACTCAAGAGCATTTCGGTACACATGCACCCAAGAGCACTTCGGTACACATACCCGAGTATTTTGGAACACATGCATTCAGATCACTTCGGTACACATGCATCCAAGAGCACCCCGGCACACGTGCACCCACAGCACTTCGGCACACGTGCACCCAAGAGCACTTCGGTACACGTGCACCCAAGAGCACTTCGGTACACGTTCACTCAAGGAGCACTTCGGTACACATGCACCTAAGAGCACTTCGGTACACATGCACCCAAGAGCGCTTTGGTACACATGCACCCAAGAGCATCTCTGGTACACGTGCACCAAGAGCACTTTGGTACACGTGCACCAAGAGCACTCCTGGTACACATGCACCGAAGAGCACTTGGCACACGTGCACCCAAGAGCACTTCGGTACACATGCACCAAGAGCGCTTTGGTACACATGCACCCAAGAGCACCCTGGCACACGTGCACCCAAGAGCACTTTGGTACACGTTCAAGAGCACTTCGGTACACATGCACCCAAGAGCACTTTGGTACACGTGCACCCAAGAGCATCTCTGGTATGCACCGAAGAAAGACTCTGGTACACGTGCACCCAAGAGCACTTCGGTACACGGCACCCAAGAGCGCTTGCACACATGTGCCCAAGAGCACTTCGGTACACGTGCACCCAAGAGCACTTCGGTACACATGCACCAAAGAAAAATCCCTTGGTACACGGCACCCAAGAGCACCTCTGCACATGTGCACCCAAGAGCACTTCGGCACACGGCAGGCTCAAGAGCACTCGGTACACATGCACCCAAGAGCACTTCGGTATACATGCACCCAAGAGTATTTTGGTACACATACACCAAGATCACTTCGGTACACATGCACCCAAGAGCACTTCTGGCACATCGTGCACTCCAAGAGCACTTGGGTACACGTGCACCCAAGAGCCCTGCAGTTCACTCAAGATCAATTTGGTAATCATGCACTCCAAGAGCACTTCGGTACACGTGCACCCAAGGGCACTTTGGTACACATGCACCCAAGAGCACTTCGGGTACACATGCACCCAAGAGCACTTCGTACATATGCACCCAGAGCATTTCCCGTACACATGCACCCATGAGCACCTCTTTACACATGCACCCAAGAGCACTTGGTACACATGCACCAAAAGCACTTCGGTACACGTGCACCCAAGAGCACTTCGGTACGCATGCACCCAAGAGCACTTCGGTACACATGCACCCACCTCTACTTTGGTACACATGCACCCAAGAGCACTTCAATACATGCACCCAAGAGTATTTCAGTACACACGCACCCAAGAGCACTTCGGTACACGTGCACCAAGAGCACTTCGGTAAACGTGCACCCAAGAGCACTTTCGGTACACATGCACCCAAGAGCATTTCGGCACACATGCACCCAAGAGCACTTCTGGCACATGCACCCAAGAGCATCTTCGTTACACGTGCACCCAAGAGCACTTTGCACGTGCATCCAAGAGCACTGCGTGCACATGTACTCCAAGAGTTTTTGGTACACATACACCAAGATCACTTCGGTACATGCACCCGCGCACTGGTAAACGTGCAACCAAGAGCACTGCACACGTGTACCAAATGCACTCTGATACACATGCACCCAAGAGCACTTTGGTACACATGCACTAAGTTCATTTCGGTACACATGCACCCAAGAGCACTTCGGCACACATGCACCCAAGAGCCTCGGTACAGGTGCACCCAAGAGCACCTCGGTACACCTTTTGCACCCACGTATTCTGGTACATAACCCAAGAGCACTTCTGATACACATGCACCCAAGAGCACTCGGTACACATACACCCAAGAGCACTTCGGTACACGTGCACCCAAGAGCATTTCTGATATTAATCGCCCACTCAAGAGCAATTCGGTACATATGCACTCAAGAGCATTTCGGTACACATGCACCCAAGAGCACTTCGTACACATGCACCCAAGAGTATTTGGAACACATGCACCCAAGACTGGTACACATGCATCCAAGAGTTATCTGGCACACGTGCACCAGAGCACTTCGGCACACGCACCCAAGAGCACTTCGGTACACGTGCACCAAGAGCACTTCGGTACACGTTCACCAAGAGCACTTCGGTACACATGCACTAAGAGTTACTGGTACACATGACCCAAGAGCTTTGGTACACATGCACCAAGAGCACTTTGGTACATGCACTAAGAGCACTTTGGTACACGCGGCACCAAGAGCACTTCTGCACACATGCACCAAGAGCACTCCTTGGTACACGCACCCAAGAGCACTTCGGTACACGCACCCAAGAGCGCTTGCACACATGTACCCAAGAGTTCTCTGGTACACGTGCACCCAAGAGCACTCGGCACATGCACCAAAGAAAACTTTGGTACACTTGCACCCAAGAGCATCTCGGTACACGTGCACCAAGAGCACTTCGGTACACGTGCTCTCAAGAGCACTTCTGGTACATGCTGCACCCAAGAGCACTTCGGTATACATGCACCCAAGAGTATTTTGGTACACATACACCCAAGATCACTTCGGTACACATGCACCCAAGAGCACTTCGGTACACGTGCACCCAGCAGCACTTGGGTACACGTGCACCCAAGAGCACTTCGGTACACGTTCACTCAAGATAACTTTGGTAATCATGCACCCAAGAGCACTTCGGTACACGTGCACCCAAGGGCACTTCGGTACCACATGCACCCAAGAGCACTTCTGGTTCATGCACCCAAGAGCATTTCGGTACACATGCACCCATGAGCACCCTCGGTACATGCACCCAAGAGCACCCTGTACACATGCACCCAAGAAAGCACTTCGGGTACACGTGCACCCAAGAGCACTTGGTACGCATGCACCCAGGAGCACTGGTACACATGCACCTAATTTACTTTGGTACACATGCAACCCAAGAGCACTTCAATACACATGCACCCAAGAGTACTTCAGTACACACGCACCCAAGAGCACCTGGTACACGCACCCAAGAGCACTTTCGGTAAACGTGCACTCCAAGAGCACTTCGGTACACATGCACCCAAGAGCATTGGCACACATGCACCCAAGAGCACTTCGGTACACATGCACCCAAGAGTTATTTCGTTACACGTGCACCCAAGAGCACTTCGGTACATCGCATCCAAGAGTACCTCCCTCGCGCACATGTACCCAAGAGTTTTTGTACACATACACCCAAGATCACTTCGGTACATGCACCCGCGCACTTCGGTAAACGTGCAACCAAGAGCACTCCGGTACACGTGTACCAAATGCACTCTGATACATGCACCCAAGAGCACCCTGGCACACATGCACCCAAGTTCATTCCGGTACACATGCACTCCAAGAGCACTTTCTGGTACACATGCACCCAAGAGCATTCGGTACAGGTGCACCCAAGAGCACCTCGGCACCTTTGCACCCAATGCATTCTGGTACACATGCACTCCAAGAGCACTTCTGATACACATGCACCCAAGAGCACTTCGGAGGCACATACACCCAAGAGCACTTGCACAATGTGCACCCAAGAGCACTTGATACACGTTCACTCAAGAGCACTGGTACACATGCACCCATGAGCACTTCGGTACACATGCACCAAGAGCGCTTGGGCACATGCACCCAAGAGCCTTCGGTACACGTGCACCCAAGAGCACTTTGGTACACGTGCACTAAGAGTTATCTAAGTGCACGTGCACCCAAGAGCACTTCGGTACATGCAACCAAAGTATTTTGGTACACATGCACCCAAGATCACTTCGGTACATGCACCCAAGAGCACTGGTACAGGTGCACCCAAAGCACCTTCGGTACACGTGCACTATCGCACTCTGGTACACATGCACCCAAGAGCACTTCGCTGGCACATGCAAACAAAGAGCCAGTATTCGGTACACATGCACTAAGAGATCTTCGGTACACGTGTACCCAAGAGCACTTCTGCACACATGCACCCAAGAGCATTTCTGGTACACATGCACCAAGAGCCACCTGGTACACATGCACCCAAGAGCACTTCGTTACATGTGCACTAAGAGCATCTTCTGGCACACGTGCACCCAAGAGTACTCGGTACACATGCACCCAAGAGTATTTTGCACACATGCACTCCAAGATCACTTCTGGTACACATGACTCCAAGAGCATTTCTGGTACACGCTGCTACCCAAGAGCACCTCGGTACACGTGCACTAAATGCACTCTGATACACATGCACTCAAGAGCACTTCGGTACATGCACCCAAGAGCATTTCGGTACACATGCACCTTAAGAGTACTTCGGTACATGCACCTAAGAGTATTTTGGTACACATGCACCTTAAGATCACTTCGGTACACCTGCACCAAGAGAGCACTTCGGTAGACGCACCTCCAAGAGCACCTCGGTACATCGTGCACCAATGCACTCTGATATATGCACTTTAAAAGCACTGGTACACATGCACCCAAGATATTTCGGTACAGGTGCAACCGCTGAGCACCTCGGTACACGTGCACCCACGCAATTCTGGTACACATGCACCCAAGAGCACTTGGCACATGCACCCAAGAGCACCCCTGGTACACATGCACCCAAGAGCATCCGGTACACGTGTGCACCCAAGAGCACTTCGGTACACGTTCACTCAAGAGCACTTCGGTACACATGCACCCAAGAGCACTCTGGCACATGCACCCAAGAGTGCTTTAGTACACATGCACCAAGAGCATTGGTACACGTGCACCCAAGAGCATTCTTTGCGCTGGGTGCACCCAAGAGCACTTCGGTACACATGCAACCCAAGAGCACTTCTGTTACATCGTGCACCCAAGAGCATGTTTAGAGATGCACCAAAAGAGGTTTTGGTACACATGCACCCAAGATCACTTCGGTACATGCACCCAAGAAAGCATCTGGTGGCCATCGTGCACCAAAGAGCACTCCTCGAAGACGTGCACCAAATGCACTCCCCTGATACACATGCACCCACACTTCTGGTACACATGCACCCATGAGCATTCTCCTGGTACACATGCACCCAAGAGCACTTCGGCACATGCACCCAAGAGCACTTTCTGGCACAGGTGCACCTAAGAGCACCTCGGTACACGTGCACCCAATGCACTCTGGTACACATGCACCCAAGAGTTAGTTCTGGCACACACATGCAATCTAAGAGCACTTCTGGTACACGCACCAAGAGCAGTTCGGTACACATGCACCCAAGAGCACTCTGGTTTATGCACCCAAGAGCATTTCGGTACACATGCACCCAAGTAAGAGCATTGGCACATTGCTGCACCCAAGAGCACCCGTACACATGCACTCCAGGAGCATTTCTGCACACATGCACCCACTTACTTTGCACATGCACCCAAGAGCACTTCAATACACATGCTCCCAAGAGTACTAGTACACACGCACTCCAAGAGCACTTTCGATACACATGCACTCCACAGCACTTCGGTACACGTGTGCACCAAGAGCACCTCGGTAAACGTGCACCCAAGAGCACTTCGGTACACATGCACCCAAGAGCATTTCAGTACATGCACTCCAAGAGCACTTCGGTACACATGCACCCAAGAGCACTTCTGTTACATCGTGCACCCAAGAGCACTTCGGTACACATGCATCCAAGAGTACTTCGGTGCACATGCACCAAGAGCATTTTGGCACACATGCACCCAAGATCACTTCGGTACACATGCAATTCCAAGAGCATTTCTGGTACACGTGCACCTAAGAGCACCTCGGTACACGCGGCACCAAATACACTCTGATACACATGCACCCAGCGCACTTCGGTACACATGCACCCAAGAGCATCTCTGGTACAGGTGCACCCAAGAGCACTGCACACGCACCCAATGCACTCTGGCACATGCATTCAAGAAGCCTTCGGTGCATGCACTCAAGAAAACTTCTGGCACATGCACCCAAGAGCACTTCAGTACACTTGCACCCAGGAGCACTTTGGTACACATGAGCCCAATAGCTTTGGTACACATGCACCAAGAGCACCCTCGGTACACGTGCACCTGTTGTTCCTGGGTACACGTGCACCCAAGAGCACTTCGCTATACACATGCACCCAAGAGCGCTTCTGCACATGAACCTAAGAGCACTTCGGCACACGTGCACCCAAGAGCACGTCGGTACACATGCACCCAAGAGCCATTCGTACACATGCACCAAAGAGCACTTTGGTACACATGCACCCAAGAGTTATCTTTCGCGCCACGTGCACCCAAGAGCACTTCGGTACACGTGCACTCAAGAGTTAATCTCTGGTACACATGCACCCAAGAGCACTTCTGGCACATGGCATCTAGAGCACTTCTGGTACACATGCACCCAAGAGCATTTCGATACACATGCACCTAACAGCACTTCGGTACACGTGCACCCAAGAGCACTTCGGTAAACGTGCACCCAAGAGCACTTCGGTACACATGCACCCAAGAGAATTTCAGTACACATGCACCCAAGAGCACTTCGGTACACATGCACCCAAGAGCACTTCGTTACACGTGCACCCAAGAGCACTTCGGTACACGCATCCAAGAGCACTTCGGTATACATGCACCCAAGAGCACTTCGGCACACGTTCACTCAAGAGCACCTCTGGTACATCGTGCACCCAAGAGCACTTCGGTACACATGCACCCAAGAGAGCGCTTTTGCACATGCACCCAAGAGCACTTCGGTACACGTGCACTCCAAGAGCACTTTGGTACACGTGCACCCAAGAGCACTTCAGCACATGCATCTAAGAGCACTCTTGGAACACGTGCACCCAGCACTTCGGTACACGTGCACCCAAGAGCGCTTCTGTACACATGCACCCAAGAGCACTTCAGTACGTGCACCCAAGAGCACTTCGGTACACATGCACCCAAGAGCAATTCGGCACACGTGCACCAAGAGCACTTTGGTACCATGCACCCAAGAGCACCTCGGTACACATGCACCAAGAGTATTCTCTCTGGTACACATGCACCCAAGAGCACTTCGGTACACGTGCACCCAAGAACACCCTGGTACACATGCACTCCAAGAGCTCTTCGGTACACATGCACCCAATTTACTTTGGTACACATGCACCCAAGAGCACTTCAATACACATGCACCCAAAGAGTACCTTCGGTACACACGCACCCAAGAGCACTCTGGTACACATGCACTCCAAGAGCTACTCTGCACATGCACCCAAGAGCATCTCTGGTACACGTGCACCCAGGAGCACTTTCAGTACACGTGCACCCAAGAGTACCTCTGGTACACATGCACCCAGATCATTTTGGTACACATGCACCAAATGCACTCTGATACACATGCACCCAAGAGTTACCTTCTGGTACATCGTGCACCAAGAGCACCTCGGTACACGTGCACCCAAGAGCACTTCTGCACACGCAGCACCAAGAGCACCCTCGGTACACGTGCACCAAGAGTACTTCGGTACACGTGCACCCAAGAGCACTTGGTACACGTGCACCAAATGTACCTATACACATGCACCCAGTGGAGCACTTCGGTACACATGCACCCAAGAGCACTTCGGCAATGGTGCACCCAAGAGCACTTCTCTGGTACAGGTGCACCCAAGAGCACCTCGGTACACGTGGACCCACGCACTCTGGTACACATGCACCCAAGAGCACTCGGTACACATGCACTTAGAGCACTTCGGTACACATGCACCAAGAGTTACCTCTGGTACACGTGCACCAAAGAGCACTTGGGTACACTTGCACCCAAGAGCACTTCGGTACACGTGCACCCATGAGCACCCCTGGTACACGTGCACTCAAGAGCACTTCTCGGTACACATGCACCCAAGAGCACTTTCGGTAAACATGCACCTAAGAGCACTTCGGCACATGCACCCAAGAGCATTTCTGGCACACATGCACCCAAGAGCATTTCGGTACACATGCACCAAGAGCACCTCGGTACATATGCACACAAGAGCATTTCCTGGTACACATGCACCCACTTACTTTGGTACATGCACCCAAGAGCACTTCGATACACATGCACTAACAGCACTTCTCGGTACACGTGCACCCAAGAGCACTGGTAAACGTGCACCCATGAGCACTCCTGGTACACATGCACCCAAGAGAGCATTTCGAACATGCACTCAAGAGCACTTCTGGTACACATGCACTCAAGAGCACTTCGTTACACGCACCGAAGAGCACCCTGGTACACGTACCGAAGAGCACTTCGGTACACGTGCATCCAAGAGTACTTCGGTGCACATGCACCCAACAGTATTTTGGTACACATGCACTCCAAGATCACTTGGTACACATGCACCCAAACACACTTCGGTACACATGCACTCAAGAGCACTACACATGCATCAAAGAGCACTGGTACACATGCACCCAAGAGTACTTCGGTACAGGTGCAACCAAGAGCACCTCGGTACACGTGCACCCAATGCACTCTGGCACATGCACCCAAGAGCACTCCTGGTATACATGCACCAAGAGCACTCTGGTACACGTTCGATCAAGATATCTTCGGTACATGTGCACCCAAGAGCACTTCGGTACATTACACCCAAGAGTAGTTTTGGAACACATGCACCCAAGAGCACTTCGGCACGTGCACCAAGAGTGTTTTGGTGCACCCAAGAGCACTTTGGTACACGTGCACCCAAGAGCACCCCAGTACACATGCACCCAAGAGCACTCTGGGTACATCGTGCACCAGTTAATTTTCGGTACACGTGCACCCAAGAGCGCTTCGGCACACATGCACTAAGAGTTATCTCTCGGTACACGTGGCACCCAAGAGCACTTCGGCACACATGCACCAAGAGCAATTCGGTACACGTGCACCAGCACTTTGGTACACATGCACCAAGAGCACCTCGGCACGTAAGCACTAAGAGTACCTCCCTGGTGTACACATGCACCCAAGAGCACTTCGGTACACGTACCCAAGAACACTTTGGTACACATGCACCCAAGAGCACTTCGTACACATGCACTAAGAGCACTTCGGTACACGTGCACCCAAGAGCACCTCGGTACACGTGCACCAAATGCACTCTCATACACATGCACTCCAAGAGCACTTCGGCACACATGCACCCAAGAGCACCTCGGTACACGGCACCCAATGCACTCTGGTACAATGCACCTTAAGAGCTCTTCTCGGTGCACATGTACCCAAGAAAACTTCGGCAATATGCACTCCAAGAGCACCCCGGTACACGTGCACCCAAGAGCACCCTCGGTACACGTGCACTAAGAGCACTGGTACACGTTCACTAAGAGCACTCTGGTACACATGCACCTGCGCTTTGGTACACACTGCACCCAAGAGCACTTCGGTACAATAAGCACTCAAGAGCACTGGTACACATGCACCCAAGAGCACTTCGGTACACGTGCACCCAAGAGTACTTCGGTACATTATGCACCAGAGCCATTGGTACACATGCACCAAAGAGCACTTTGGTACACATGCACCCAAGAGTTATTCCGGTACACGTGCACCCAAGAGCACTTCGGTACACGTGCACTCAAGAGCACTTCGGTACACATGCACCCAAGAGCACTTCGGTACACATGTACCCAAGAGCACTTCGGTACACACATGCACCCAAGAGCACTTCGGTACAGGTGCAATCTTGTGCCATTCCTGGTACACATGCACCCAAGAGCACTTCGTTACATCGTGCACCCAAGAGCACTTCGGTACACGTGCAGCCAAGAGCACTTCAGTACCCATGCACCCAAGAGAATTTTGGTACACATGCTCCCAAGATCACTTCGGTACACATGCACCCAAGAGCACTTCGGTACAGGTGCACCCAATGCACTCTGGTACACATGCACCCAATAGCACTTCGGAACACATGCACCCAAGAGCATTTATCGGTACATGCACCCAAAAGCACTTTCGTTACACGTGCACCCAAGAGCACTTCGGTACATTCACCAGGCGCACTTCGGTACACGTGCACTCAAGAGCATTTCGGTACACATGCACCCAAGAGCACTCCTGGCACATGCACCCAAGAGTTTTGGAACACATGCACCCAAGATCACTTCTCTGGCACATGCACCCAAGAGCACTTTCGGTACACGTGCACCCAAGAGCACTTCGGTACACGTGCACCCAAGAGTTATTTCGGCACACGTGCACCCAAGAGCACTTCGGTATTATCAAAAGTACCCAAGAGCAATTTCGGTACACAAGTTCACTCAAGAGCACTTCGGTACACATGTAATCTAAGAGCACTTCGGTACACATGCACCCAAGTGCGCTTTGGTACACACTGCACCCAAGAGCA